>NC_064931.1:421637967-421940997 GCF_023897955.1 Schistocerca gregaria
ACTTCATCCAGCACACATAGTCTCCACACACTTGGATGTGCATCTTCTTGGTCACAGTATCTCATCTCGCCTAGCGTAATCTTCCAGTGACCACCATCTATAACTGCCTCAGAAGCTTTCAAAAAGCCCCATCAAAGAATTATGACATGACTACAGTCTTGTATGATGATGAATTGTAAGGGCTGTGAATGTCCACTTACATCTACACAAATGGTACATCTTTCTGTAGGTTTTACACGTTTCCCATTAGCCACCTTCAGTAGAGATGTATTGTTGTTGACAAATATGGTTTTCTTCAACTGGCGACAGTACTTCTCCAAAATGACTGAATTGATGCTCCATAGTCCACAAGAGCTTTGGCTGGTTGGCTACCCATGAGGATATCGATGTAGTTTCCTATCATTTTTGTAGTGAATGACAGTGAAGGATTTTTCTCTTTGGCGGCCTCATCTCCGAGCATGGTTGAACCCTTTCGTTGTTTCAGGTTGTGACTGTTAGGTGATCGGCTGGAGCTTCTAAACAGCAATGGAATTCTTGATTGGTGAGTTGGGGAGCATTCTCTCCACTGGCCAGCTTGCGGTGATGGTGACCTACATCGTCCTGCACCTACATCATCTTGTTCATCTTCGTTGTCCCGGAGTTGGCATCTGCAAAGATTGGTCTGCTGTCTTCTGGTGTGGGCATCATCAAATACCCACCACCTTTCTCGACAATAGCACACCACATGTCCCAGTTATCAACAGTGGAAACATACTGGTTGGTTATCCTGGGTCCATCAGATGTCAGTATTCCTTGGTGCCCAAACAGGTTCCTCATGTGGCATTGTCGGAACATAATTCTGCCTGGGTCTCGACTTTTTCACCATTTTAAAGGGAAATGAAGACTGAGAGATTGGGTTCAATGTCTGTTCCACCTCCTCCCTTATGACCTCTTGAAGCATCTTGGTTTTTTGCTCGCTGTGCAATGCAAGTTTTGGGTTTCATCCAGCCCCTAGTTCCATGAATAATTTTCATCTCATAATTTTTCTGGAGGTTATTAAGTTCAGAAACCTTTTCAAAAATACTTCAACAATTTACTGGTTAAGTTTTGAGAGTGTAAGTGTCTTTCCTTTGTGCATGATCTCATTTTACTCTCAGCATACTGACTGGCGAGCACTCATCACAGGACCTCAGACCGCCCTCCACAAGTACTCTGCAACCTGAGTAGCTGCTTCCTTTGAATAGTGCACCCCTGACTTATTGAGGGGAGTCCTACTTCTCTCAATCCCATAACGCAGGTTCAGAAATCTCTGAACATGACCGTCACAGAATCAGTAGAGACTTTGGTCAGACTCTTCACTAGGCTCCACACCAAAGGAGTCTAGTTGACTCTGGGTACAATGCTGCAAATTATGAGCAGTGCAGTGAGCAAGGTCGTCAGTCTTCACCGTTTCTACCAGCTGGCAATAGAAACTGTGGATATCCTCAGAAACCGAGCAACAGGCCCCGTTGGTGTCAAAATGAGCATTAGTATCGTACTGCTGTCCCTCTCCAACATCAATGGCCCTTCCCCATTACTTGTGTAGTCTGATCATTCCATTTGAGATCATTTCGAACAGTCACACCCAGATACTTGACGGATGTTACTGCTTCCAAAGACTGGACATTTATTTTGTACTCATACATTAATGGGGATTTTTGCCTTGTTATACACAGTAGGTTACACTTACTAATATTGAGAGAAAATTGCCAGTCATTACACCACACATTTATTTTCTGCAAATCCTCATTGAATTGTTCACAACTTTCATGTGATACTACTTTCCTGTAGACTACAGCATTATCAACAAACAGTCTAATGCCTCTGTCATTACCATCAACCAAATCGTTTATGTAAATCAGAAAGAGCAGCGGACCTATTACGCTGCCCTGGGGCACACTTGAAGTCATGCTTGTTTCTCTTGAGGTCACCACATTCAAGACAACATACTGCTCTATGTCTGTTAGAAAACTTTCTATACAACCACATATGTCATCAGATAGACCATAAGCGTGCACTTTCTGGAGCAAACAACAGTGTGGAAGTGAGTCGAACACCTTTCAAAATTCAAGAAATATGGCATCAACCTGGGAGCCGTTATCTAGAGCCTGTTGTATATTATGCAAAAAGAGGGCCACCTGTGTCTTGCATGACCGCTGTTTTCTAAAACTGTGCTGGTTTGTGCAGATGAGCTTGTCAGAGTGTAGAAAGGTCATTATGTCTGAACACAAAATATGTTTAATGATTCTACAACAAATCGATGTCAGTGACATTGGCCGGTAATTATGTGTATACAATTTTCTACTCAGTTTATAGATTGCTATGACCTGGGCCTCCTTCAAGTCCTGTGGAACTTTCTGCTGTTCCAGTGATATCTGATAGACGATGGATAAGAATGGTGCTATATTTGTAGCATAGTCAACATATAATCTTACGGGGATACCGTCTGGGCCAGATGCCTTCCTGGCATCTAAGGATCTTAACTGTTTTACAGTCCCAGATACACTAAACACTATGTCAGCTATCCTTGCATTTGTTCAGTAATTGAAAGGGGGAATGGTGCTGTAGACCTCAACCTTAAATGAGTTTTTGAAAGCTAGGTTTAGAATTTCGGCCTTCTGTTTATCATCATTCGTTACATTACCCATAGTGTCAGCAAGACAATGTATTGAATTATTTGTAGCGTTCAGAGATTTTACGTTTGACCAAAATTTTTTGGGGTTATTTTTAGAATTTGCAGATAAAATATTGCTTTCAAATTTGTTAAAAGAATCTCTCATTGGTCTTTTGACAACTGCTTTCATTTCAAATAATTTCTGTTTTTCAGCAGGGCAGTGACTACATTTAAAATCACTGTGCAAAATTCTCTGCTTTCTCAGCAACCGCCTAATCTGTTTGTTGTACCAATGTGGATCGTTTCCTTCCCCTATATTTTTGCTAGGCACATACTTCTCTAGCACATGGTGGACAATACCTTTAAATTATGACCAAAGATGCTCAATATCTTTGTGTCCTGTGTTGAATGCTTGGAGCTGACTATGAAGATATTCATTAATGATGCTTTTATTTGCTTTCCCAAACAAGAAAACTCTACACTGTCTCTTTGGTTTTTTCACAACTTCTTCTGACATAGAAGCCACAACAACATTATGGTCGCTTATACCTTCTTCTAGATTAACTTCCTCAAAAAGATCAGGTCTGTTTGTTCCCAAGATATATAATATATTCCAATCTCATGTTGGTTTTCTAACCAATTGCCCACAGTTGTGTGCTGAGAGTGCTACCAGAATAACTTCACATGAGACTCTGTTCTACCTCCTGTGATAAACGTGTAATTTTCCCAGTCAATGGCCATCAGATTAAAGTCTCCAACAATAACTAATGGATAATTTAGATATTTACTTCCTATTTACTCATGACTTTCCATGAAACACTCTCTGATGTTTGTTGCAGATGCTGGTGGTCTATAAAACATCCTAATACAATGGGCAATCCTTGTCTGATCGAGAACTTTATCCAGGCTATTTCTCAATGTGACCCAGTATCGATCTCAACAGAATTTAAACAGCTTTTAAGTGCAATGAAGACACCACCTCCCATAGCATCAGTCCTATCCTTCTTAAACATTGTTCTATCCAAGTTCAAAATTTCACTGCTATTTATGTCTGGTTTCAACTAGCTTTTGGTACCTAATACAATATTGGCATTGCTGCTGTTTATTTCAGAGAGTAACTCGAGGATCTTACTACAGACACTATGACAATTTACGAACATGAAATTTAAATCCTTTGGAATGACTTGTTTAGGTGACCTAACAATTTTTACAGTTGGCCCATCCACATCAGTGTCATGAACTAGTAATTTTTCAGGCCACTGGTTCGTTTCCTGTGGGGAGGAACCTTATCAAAAATAAATAAATAAATAAATAATAAATAATAATAATAATAATAATAATGTGCACTCTGAAAGTACTGTGCTACCCATGTAGCATGTAGCATGATTTAAAATGGTCCCCTAGACATTCCAGAACGTGAAATATGGTTATTAATTGATTGTGTGACCACCATGGATGGCAATGCATGCTCTTCAACATCCTCATGTGCTGGTCGTAAGCACATTCTTGTGCAGGGCCTTATGCATATTTCAACCAGGTAGTTGCAACTGTCTGGCAGCAGTGTTGTTGGATTCGTAGGTGAACGAGTGAAGGTGTTTAAAACGTGATCGATGTTTTCCTTGGATGTTCTTGGTCGCCTGCTCCTTGCTTTATCCAGCACTGTCCCTGTCTCCATGTATTTTCTGTCCACTCTGAAAGTATTGTGCTACCCATGTAGCATGTAGCATGATTTAAAATGCTCCCCTAGACATTCTGGAAAGTGAAATATGGTTATTAATTGAGTGTGTGATCACCATGGATGGTAATGCATGCTCTTCAACATCCTCATGTCCTGGTCATAAGGTATGTAAAGTGCAATTGTGGTAGGACAGCCCATTCTTGAACCAGTGCCATTTACAACTGCTGGATGGTCAATGGCGGATGTAGATGTATTGCAGTACAGCTCCCCAGCACATTCCACAAATGCTTGATAGTGTTTAAGTTAGGTGAATGGGCAGACCAGTACATTTGCTGAATACATCTCATTCCAAGAGCTCTTCTGCCTGGGCAGTTTGATGTGCTCACACAGTGTCATTCATAAAAATGAAGTCATGGTCAAATGTGCACATGAAAAGATGTACATGGGGAGGAGTACAGTGTCACAATAACTTTGCTTGTTCAGTGTACCATGCTGAAAGATTTGAGGATCAATATGCCCATGAAAAGTGTGTGCTTCCCCACATCATATCACTTGGACCATCAAATTGATCATGGTTGACACTGTCTCTGGGTACATTATGTGTTTCCCTCTCTTGTTATACATGGGTATGTCCAGCAACTGTTGAACATGACTATTTTAATGTCCAGGTGTTACGGTGTGAGAAGGCGTAATGTAGCATGTGCTTACTGACCTGCAAATCTTTGAACGTGGTACTGTCACCACTCAGACTTATTGCGAGAATGTACTCCTTCCCCATGTGCACCTTTTTGAGCGTGCATTTGGCTGTGGCTCCATTTTTATGGGTGACACTACATGAACATATTGAACAGTGCAAGTGAAGGAACTCTTGGAATGAAAGAATATTTGGCTACTGGAGTGGCCTGCCTGTTTCTGTGACTCAAATCCCATCAAGCACATGTGTAATGTGTTGGGGAGACATACTGCAACATTTCAGGATGCACCAATGACCATCCAGCTGTTGTCAACCATCCTGGTAGAGGAATGGAATGCTGTACCTCAAGAACTCCTTACTAACCCTGTAGCCAACAGCAGAGCTTGTTGTAGATTATGCATTGCCATCTGTGTCCAGCAAGACATCATGAATCATGTTGATTCGTATATTATTATTGTATTTGAATGGAAGAGTTGGTTCTGTTTATTTCATATAATTCAGGGTGTCCATAAAGTCCTTTTACAACTTCAAAATTTTATTACAATCGCAGTTGTTGATATATTTTAACAACATTTCTATTATTGTAATTAGCGTTAATAAACATTTTTGACAGTGTTTAATAGACCTCTATATGGGTGCCTTTAGTAGTATGAAGCACATCAAGAAGGTACTCAATATCTTGCCAGGTTTGCTGTAGCATAGCGTCATCAATGGTGGAAATGGCATTATGAATCCTTTGTTTCAAGTCAGCAATGTCCCATATCTCTGTTTGATACAAGGTATCTTTCACATACTACCCTAAAAAAAAGTCCAAGGAAGTGATATCTGGTGAACGCAGTAACCAGGGAATTTTTACATCCATCCCAATCCATCTGCCTGGAAATGTTTCATTGAGGAACTGACGAACTTGTAGTCCCCAATGTGGTGGTGCACCATCTTGCTGGAAGATGATAGTTGGTTGTAAGTCAATCAGGTCTGGTGCTACATATTTGGTCAGAGGGTCGAGGTAAACATCTGCAGAAATTGTTGCCTCATTGAAGAAAAATGGACCAGGTTCTCACATTGTGTCTGTTTAATGTCATAGAAACATGAAAAGTTACCTCATCACTGAAACAAACTTGCTTAAGGAAAACTTCATCCTACGAAAAACATTCCAGCATGTTGAATGCAAACACTGTGCATTTTTGCTTGTCATTTGGCTCAAGTGTCTGTAAGAGTTGCACTTTGTAAACAGTACATTCTTGTGCAGGGCCTTATGCATATTTGAACAAGGTAGTTGCAACTGTCTGGCAGCAGTGTTGTTGGATTCGTAGGTGAACGAGTGAAGGCATTTAAAACGTGATCGATGTTTCCCTTGGATGTTCTTGGTCGCCTGCTCCTTGCTTTATCCAGCACTGTCCCTGTCTCCATATATTTTCTGTGTCATGCATGAATTGAAGGGTGTGATGGTGGGTCTCTTCCATACTTTGTTCTGAAGTTTTCTTAAGTCTGAACATCCAATTTGTCTCAATAAACCAGGACACACATTGTGCCTTCTATTGAGGAGTTGCCATTTTATAGTGGTTCAGTTCCTTCCATCAACAGCGTTTCAGCAACACAAAATTTTAGTATATATAAAAACTTTAGTAAACAGTGATTACAATAAAAGAAATTTTGTTAAAGTATTTCTACAACTGCTATCCTAATAAAATTTTGAAGTTCTAAAGGGACTTTATGGACACACTGTATATCTTTCAGTTCTATTCTGTACTATACAGGAGCAGTTATTTCTATGTATAGCCCATGAATCAGGAAGCTATGTTACGAGGCACTAACATAATGTAGAAATTACTTTTAAGTTTTGCACACTGGTGTATTATGGACTTCAGTACAGCTACAGCAGGTTGGATGGCCAAGAGAAAGGGAGAGTGAGCGGGAGAGAGAGAGAGAGAGAACTTCTCATGCAACTGTGAAGTGACTGTTAACTCAATTGAGCTGTTAGTCAATACTCTCATTGCTGCTTGTACTCTGAAGAGAGAGTATCCATAAAACACATGATCTCTCTCTCTCTCTCTCTCTCTCTCTCTCTCTCTCTTTCTGTCTCCCTCTCTCACGCACTCACTCACTCTCTTTCTTTCTTCCTTTCTTGCTCACAGTGTAAACCAGGAATTGTATGTTTTATTAATGGTTTGTTTCCTTTCCTCTGTATGTTTTTTTTCAATTAGGTAAGTACGTGAATTCTTTGCTATAGAAACCTCCTGCTACAGGTAGTGACTTGTAACCTTCCAGCAGATATCTTCTTTGTTTGATTTCCTGAAATGTTAATATTTCAATAACTAGGTAGAGCAGTTGAGGGAGAAACTGTTATTGATAATTATTACCATAGCTACATCATTCACCAGTCAAGACTGGGTAGACTGCATCAGTGTTACAATGTTAAGATTACACAAACAATATAATACAAAACCAATTAGGACAAGTGTGCATAATACAGAAAATATTTGCATAAGTATAGCATAACACTAATGACATATATAATGAGACTCTTTTAACAAATACAAATTCACTTTATTTCATATGACATCGCATTGTTTAGGGAGTCCAGTTTGCTGTTTCACTATCAGGAACTCATTTAAAAGTGTTATTGCATAGATTTTGTGACATCTTTGATTGAAATTTCACCTAGTCCAAGGACTGTATTTAAGTATTTAGATGGTTGAGCATTTTAATAGCTGATGTTGGAAAACTGTCTTATGTCATGGAGAGTCAACAATTCTGGATGTCTATGTGTTATTTACTGCATGTATTATAATTGTGGACATCAATTCTTCTGGTGAATGTTTCATGATTTTCTTTCATATACATGAAACAGGTGAAGACATAGTAAAATTGTCACCACATCTATATGTGAGAAGGTGGGTTCACAGAGGTCCAGTTTCCCGCTTGATATTATGATCCTTATTGCTTTTTTTGCAGTAGTAGAATTTTCTTGCAGCCTATAGAGTGAGTGACACCACAGTAACAGGCCATAGCTGATATAGCTGTGGAACATGAATAAAATACCATCAGCAGATACTGATTAGTTATCACATGCTTCAGTTTCCTCAGGAGGTATACGACTTATAACAGTTTGTCACACACATGTGCAACATGTTTTTGTCAAGTTAGTTTACTATCCCCCATGAATGCTAGACACTTCACATTACCTGCACTTTTTACGTGCCCTTTGCCACTGAGGCTACATACCAATTTTTCAGTTTTTTCTTCATTTATTTTCGTTTTGTTTACAACTAACCATTCCTTTGTTGCATCAAGCAAAGCTGTTTCTTCTTGAGTCATGATGGTATCAATGCCTGTTGAGTAGAAAGTTGCGTCATCTGGAAACTGCTAGTACTGTCCACGTGGGCTTAAATCATTTAAAAATACCAGGTACAGGAGGGGTTCATTTCTGATCCCTGTGGCACACTGTATTCCAACTTCTGCTCACATGATAGTGCTCCTTGGACTGATACAGTTTGTCTTCTGTTTTCTGAGTAAGATTTGAGGTTTGCCACACAGTGACTCCATCTCCATATTTACTGAGCTTGTTTTGTAGTACCTAATGAGGAATCCCGTCAAACACCTTACTGAGGTCACAAAGTGTCAGTGCTACAGATCCCTTATTCCCAAAGCTATGCTTTGTCCCAGTAACCAGATCTAGTGCTGCTGTTGTTGTGGAGTTGTCTTTCTGGGAACTGTCTGTCCATGTGGCAAGAGTTCTTTAATTTTGAAGTAATTTGATATTTGGTCTTTCATTAAATGGTCAATGGCGTTAGTGAAGATTGAAATGATTGAGGTTGGTCTGAAGCTTTCTACCATGGCTGTGTTACCATTTTTATAAAATGATACTGTCTGACCACGTTTAAGAAAGTCCAGAAATACACCAGCAATAAAATACATATTTATTACCATAGTTACTGGGTCAGAAATTTCATATATTATTTTGTTGAGGATGTTAGTAGACATCCTGTATACAGCCTGGCTGTCAGAAAATTTATAATATTTTACAATCTTTATTGTTTTGTTTTATTTGTAATTATTTCCAGTTCATCATGTGCATCTCTTGTCATTTAGTACAGCACCTGCAGGGTCTATATTGGGGTCTGGTATTGTATTTACATTGTTTTCTACAATGTCAATAAAAAAAAAAAAATTGAAGTCATCTGGGCTACACAAGCTTAAGGGAGAGGTGATGTTCTTCCTGTGTTTGTTGATCTGATCTGTGGCTGCCATGCATGGGTTGTGAGTTCATTCAATGAGCCTATTATTGCTTTTCTTTTTGGCTTCTTCTCTGTCCTTTCTATAATGTCTTCTTGCTTTTGGATATCTGCTGTAGAATACTTCCTTTGCACTGGGATCTGTTGAATACTTCCTTTGCACTGGGATCTGTTGCTGTTCTGTAGGGATAATGTTATAAAAGTATGGTGTACTTTAATTTGTTTCATTTCATTAGTATACCACATTTTTTATTTCATACTGTGATTGGGTTGTGACATGGTCGCAAGACAGTTTTTTTCTTCTGTGGATAGATTCAGTCAAATATGGCTTTGACGATTTGGAAAAACTCTTTAAATGCATTAGTGACAGCCATTTCATGCAATCCAGGCTGCAGCTTTATACATAAATTGCTGTCTAAAACACAGTCAGTGTTTCCTTATTAATGACCCTTTCTGTGGATACGTAATTAGAATGCCAGGTAACAGGTGGTTGATTGTCCTCTCTTTTGTATATAGTTCCACAAATAATGAATTGTGGTCAGAGATCATTGGGTCAATTATAGTCACTGACAGTCCTAAGAATTTAGATCTGTGATCACTGTCATAGTTAAGCACTGTGGCGGGGTAGGTAATGAATCTGCAGTGTAAATGTTTGATCACTGTCTTTCATCATACTGTCCACTACAAAATTTTCATCTACCTCAGAACAGTGTCTGATCACCAGCCTGTTTCTTTACATGTGTAGGTACTGCTCAGATTTTAAAAGCAGTGTTGATGAAAAATGTTGTTGATACTCATCTTACACCTTATAACAATTTTTGAGTGGAGGGTGATTGCTTCATTTCTTTAGTAAAAGGCCAGAATTCTGAAACTAGTGCTTTTATTTTCTTAGTTCAACAAAAAAACACGTGCCATCAGCCTGAATTTGCTTAACAAGGTCACTGTTCTCAATTCACAGTCATTTATTAGATTTCACATGCAAAGCAGCCAGAAATGCACTTAAGTCAGCCCCAAATTATTATGTACTCTGCTACTGTATGCGAGTTTCAAATTCAGTCCTTTGCAGTGCATTTCTATTAAAGAAACTGCTCACCAAATATTCCATAAATGAATATGAAACATGCCACGTGGAATTTTTACTAAGGCCGAAAGTTCACATGTGGTTCTCTTTCCAACAAAACAATCCAAAAACTTCCAAACTTTACAAAACTGTCCATAAATGTAACTACTATTGCGGCCAAACAATCTGGACTCAATAAACCAATTATTTCTTCATTGTATACATAATAAAGATGGAAGCATTCAACATTCAACAGTTCGCAGGAGAGCTTCTGTAAGGTTTGGAAGGTAGGAGATGGTACTGGCAGAAGTAAAGCTGTGAGGACGGGACGTGAGTCATGCTTGGTTAGCTCAGATGGGAGAGCACTTGCTCTCGAAAGGCAAAGGTCCTTAGTTTGAGTCTTGGTCTGGCACACAGTTTTATTCTGCCAGGAAGTTTCACATCAGCGCACACTCCAGTGCAGAGTGAAAATTTCATTCTGGAAACTCCAAAGCTGTCAACTCTAAATCTAGATCCACAGAGGAGTTCCTTTAATCAGTTTCTTAAACACTGAATTTTCTGTTAGCATATACAGACAGACCACCAAAGGTAGCAGTTGTTCTGTACCATGCACTTGCCAAGTTTAAGTATTCAACACAGTTGTAGCATTCAGCTTCCTGTGCTGATAACTATTGCTCACATAGACACAGCACATCTTGTTTCACTTCCTCAATAAAGAATGACAGCACATCAACTTTAGTCTTAAGACATTGTACATTTGCACAACTTATAGCTATAGGAGTGACATTTTTCGTAATATGTGAACTATTTTCACTTGGTTGCTCTGGTACCTGTTCGTCACAGAGAAGCCTATTTCACAGGGATATTGGTCATTCCTTGAAATAAAAAAAACACTCTATCATAATATTTTTTGGTCATATAATGCTATCCATTACTTTAAAGTTGGCTTTTCAATGATCTATCTATCATCTTGACTTTATTATACACATCAGGCATAAGGACATTACCTTTCTCATGAGAAGATTTCATGTTAATTGTTCTATATCTTGGATGAATATGTTCACTGTCTAGATCTTGTACCATAATACTCCATTTGAAAGAATTTTGAGCAATGAAATGTGTAAACATCTTTGCTTTAAAATTCCTGTTGAATCACATTACAAGTGTAGCTTTCAATATTGAAAATGGTGAATAGTAATTAATCTCATGTTTTCCATTAGCTTCTTGAAATGAGTAATTTAAAATTCCTTACATGAATCTGTTTCTAAGTGGCTTTGGATCCTCCTATTTCTTCTGTATATTTTTCTAAACACATCTGCAACCTCAGCACCAGTTTCAGTCTTTTGACAAATGATCTATACATGTTGGTGAATAGGTCAATTACTTTAAGACTAATAAATTTGTGTAGCCTGAATCATGTTTGGAATATACACACATCAAAATTTTTTTGCATCACCCCGGTTCCCAGAAATCCTGAAGATAGATGTTGACTGTGGATACTGAATCACAGACACAGTCCCTTTGACTGTTCAGAGATGTCACTAATCCCATTCAAAGATGTAAACAACCATGCATGAGCAGCGCCTGTTATACGGAGGGGGTCAGACAGCCTATCAGTTTCAGTCATTCATCCAGGAAGGAGGTACATGGCTCTTCTTGTCTGTAGTTCAACTATGCCTAGGCGATCAATACCACAGTTCAATTGCACCCCATTGTTACTTTGTACTAGGAAAGGATCTCAACAAGGCAAGCATCCAGGTGTCTCAGAGTGAACCAAAGGGATGTTGTTCAGACATTGAGGAGATACAGGGTGACAGGAACTGTTGATGACATGCTTTCCTCAGGCCACCCAATGCTACTACTGCAGTGGATAACCACTACCTATGGATTATGGCTCGGAGGAACCGTGACAGCAACGCAACCATGTTGAATAATGCTTTTCGTGCAGCCACATGACATCATGTTATACTGTGTCCTATAGACTGGATAATGTGCAACTTCACTCCCGACATCTATAGTAAGGTGCATCTATGCTAACACGACAATGCAACAGGGTACAGGTGCGCCAAACAACATGCCGAATGGACCGGTCAGGATAGGCATCACGTTCTCTTCACCAATGAGTGTCACATATGCCTTCAACCAGATGTGTTTGGAGGCAACCCAGACAGGCTGAATGCCTTAGACACACAGTCCAGCAAACGCAGCAAGGTGGAGGTTCCCTGATGCTTTGGGGTGTCATTATGAGGGGCCGACGTAAGCTAGTGGTGGTCATGGAAGGCACGCTGTAACAGCTGTATCATACATAAATGCTATCATCCAACTGATAGTGCAACTACATCGGCAGCCTATTGGTGAGGCACTCATCTTCATGGAGGACAATTCGGTCCTCCGTCATGCACATCTTGTGAATTACTTCCTTCATGATAATGACATTGCTTGACTAGAGTGGCCAGCATGTTCTCCAGATGCGAACCCTATCAAATATGCCTGGGTTAGGTTGAAAAGGGCTGTTTATGGATGACGTGACTCACCAACCACTTTAAGGAATCTACTCCAAATCACGGTTGAGGAGTGGAAAAATCTGGACCAACAGTGCCTTGATGAAATTCTGGATAGTATGCCCATGATGAATACAGGCATGCATCAATGTAAGAGGATGTGCTACTGAGAATTAAAGGTACCAGTGTGTACAGCAGTCTGGACCACCACTTCTGAAAGTCTCACTGTAATGTGGTACAACACAAAATGTGTGTGTGGTTTTCATGAGCAGAAATTATGTTTATGTTGATCTTTATTCCAATTTTCTGTATGTGTTTGGGAACTCTTGGAACCGAGGTGATGCAGAACTTTTTTGATGTGTGTATTATCAGATCACCAAAAACAGTTTGATGAAGGCCATTAATCATTTTCATGACAACCACTCTCCCCAGGTAAATTTTACATGCTGAGTGATGTTGTTCATTAGCTACTTCAGCCTTCATACTGATTACAATGAAGTCAGTAGCAAGAAAAGGACCTCATCAAAATGAGGAACAGGAATAAAGTATTTCTTTACGCAATATATTACAGAGGGAGAGGGGAAAAACCAAACATAAATCTCTAGATATAAATTTTATTATAAAAATTACATTTCTTTTGTTGTTCAACAATAAGGTCCGTTCTATTCAGTGGATTAAAAATATTACATTTCATTCATCGTTTAACACTCAGTTCGATTCTACTCATTGGTACCATAATGGAAAGCTCGTAACTGACAGTCTCACTATTCCTATTCCAATGACTTCACATTTAACTCACCCATTACTGGTCTGTATTTGCCAAAAACCATTTTCAATTGGAGTGCTGGAGATGAGATGCAATCCTTCTCCTTAATATTATGCACATCATATTCTGGCAGCAGCTCCTTAATTTTCTTGACACTCTCCAAACCCTTGACAAAGATACATACTTTGGTAGAATAACTGAGCATAGAGAATTCAGCACTGTCTCCAGTGGTGCACCTGCTGAGCCAGCTGATGGTTGTTTTGCATTAGGCATTTGCTTGAAGTTTTATCCAACTCCTAGTAGGGCAATGTCCACTCTGAAATGAGATCAGCAAAACAAGAAAACTATTTTGAGTACCACCAACATCTGAAATTTAAGTTCCTTCAGAAGAAAATGATTATGTGTGCTGTTGAATCCTTGGAACTCAGAGGGAGCATTGTATATGGTTCTGGAAAGCAAAAGAATAAATTGCAATGAACAATATCATGTAAGGGAAAATATCCTTAGTTTCTTAAGCATGAGAGAAGTTTTCCCTTATCTTGAGTAAGACGTCTGACAAGAGTTACAAATTACTTGTCAGTTGTGGGTCTGCGAGCTTGTTCTACAACCTAAAGATCCAGGGTGACCTGATTTCTGATCACATGATCGTGGCCTCATTTCTGGTTGAATAATTATGACACCCCTTTCATTTTATAGCATTAATTGTTATTTGTTATTCAATTTGTTGATGTTGTCATTTCTGGAACAGAATATTGAAAAACCAGGCAGTAAGCTATCATATTTTTGGCAAACAGTGTTTTTTTCACATTTTAATTCTCATATGACTGACAGTTGATTCCAGTGTTTCTTCATCTTCACACGAAGCACTGCTTTACTATGTATGTCTCATAATGGATTTTTCCTTAGTCCTCTCCCTTCATAATATAGCTGCTGAAAATTGCTTTGTGTTTTATAGGCATGTGCAATATTATTTGTGATAAAAATGGCTAACTAGTTCTCTTTGGGATATTCAGATAAATTGAGATATACTGTGTTACGTCTATTGCACTACATATGCTCCAGTCTCTGGTAATCTATTACCTGACAAGCTAAAATTACATATCTTGTATTTTCAGTTCTGTATTGAATTTAACTTGCCTTGTCAATGTACTAAACTCTGGCACAACACAGACAATTAAATTTCAGTGATAAAGTAGTAGAGTTAGGCTTAGATCATTTCATACATTGTCCCACATGGTATTTGTTCTTTCCTTGATCAGATTGTGTACATGAGTAATAATTTTGTTAATTAATAATACAAATTATTTTGTGGAGTGATTAGCTTTCTTGCTAGCTTCAAAAGTGGCAGATGATAATGCACATGATAGTTAAATAATGTTTACTGAAGAAGAGCTTCACAAAGCATGTATTTTTGCTTGAATTTTGTGACATCTGCTGAAATTAAAGGCTAAGATTCACTTGCAGAATCAGATGTATATGGGGATATTACATAAATTGAAAGATGTACACAAAACATGCATTTGGGAACAGTTTGCATAAAAAACAGGATGCATTGTATTTTGGAAACAGATGCCAAGGAATCACATTTGATTTCCTTGGAGAATTGAAAATACAGGCCAAATTACAGAGTCAATATTATAAAAAGAGAAGCGCAAGTATATGAAGATGAGAGGCAAGATATGATACTGCCACAACAATTTTACAGAACACTGAAAGACCCAAATCAGAACAATGTTCCTGGAGCAGATGACATTTCCTCAGAACTACTGATATCTTTGGGAAAGCCAGCCATGACAAAACTACTTCCCCTGGTGTGCAAGATGTATGAGACAGGGGAGAAACCCTCAGCCTTTTAGGCTTTCTTTAAAAAAAAAAAAAAAAAAAAAAAAAAGAAGAAGAAAAATGTAATAACTGCAATTCCAAAGTAAGCAGGCACATGAATATTATCAAATCATTACCATAAAAATTCATGGTTGCAAAATACTGACATGAATTACTTTCAGAAGTGTCAAAAAACAGTGAACCTATGACATAACCTTTAAGACAAGTTAAAGGAAGGCAAACCTATGTGTCTAGCATTTGTAGACAAAGAGAAAGCATTTGACATGTTGACAGCAATACACTGTCTATAATTCTGAAGCAATCAGTGGCAAAATACAGGGACCACTGACTTATTTACAACTTGTACAGAAACCAAAAAGTAATTAGGGGAGTCACACAGTGTGAAAGGCAAGCAGTGGTTGAGAAGGAAATGAGACAGTGTTGGAGCCTATTCCTGGTGTTGTTCAAACTGTACATTGAGCTAGCAGCAAAGGAAACCAAAGAAAAGTTTGGAAAAGGAATAAAATTTTGGAAGAAGAAATCAAAACTGTGGGGTTTTCTGATGACACTGTAACTGTGTGAGAAACAGCAAATGCCTTGGAAGAGCTGTTGAACAGAATTGACAGTGTCTTGAAAGGAGAATATAACATTAACATCAACAAAATCAAAACAAGTGTAGTGGAATGTAGTTGAATTAAATCAGATAATTCTGAGGGATTTTTCGAAACGGGGAAGTAAAAATTGTAGATGAGTTTTCTTATTTGGGCTGTAATGTAACAAATGATGGACAAAGTAGAAGAGGTATAAATTGTAGACTGGCAACTGCAAAAAATGCATTTATGAAGAAGAGATATTTGTTAACATCTAATGAAAATGTGTTTGGAAGTCTTTTCTGGGGGTATTTCTCTGTAGTGTAGCCTTGTACAGAAGTGAAATATGGATGACAAACAGTTCAGGGAAGAAGACAATAGAAGCTTTTGAAATGTGGTGCAACAGTAAGAAGATTAGATGGTTATATTACACCACTAATGAGGAAGTACCGAACAAGATAGAGGAGAAAAAATAGATGGCTTAACATGAGTAATATAAGGGACTGGTTGTTAGGACTTATTCTGGGGCTTCAAATGATTATATATTTAGTATTGAACTGAAGTTTGGGGGCTGAAATTTGTACAAGGAGTACAAGTGATAAAAGCAATAACCAGTTTCAGATGGATGTATATTGCAGTAGGTATTCTGAGATGAAGAGTCATCCAAAGCATAGTGTAGCTGGAGAGTGGCATCAATCCAGCCTATGGCTTTAGGCCACAATGACCGCATTATGAGCTTACCTAACACTTAACAGATTGGCCATGTAAGGTGCTGCTCTGGTAAGCTAGTGTCATATTTTGCTTACTGAAAAGAGGTCAGCACCAACTGGCAGCTGTTTTGCACCTGAGAAGAGATGGCTTGCTTTATCATGTGCAAGTTAAACAGTGCCAATGAAGTTCTTTTACCACAAAATTGTGATTATTGACAGCCAATTTAACCATTCAGCACAAAGATGCAGAGAAGTAATGCTTGAATTTGAGTTTTTTGACTGGGCATATTACCCTCTGATTAATTGTTTTTTTATTGCATTTTCAAACATGGCAGAACTGGATTTAACTTGTTTATTCAGCCTGATGGTGTGTTTTTAAAGCGGAAAGTGTGACCAATCTTTCATTGTTTCTGTACCATCATAGGCACCTCATCATAGTCATGACCATCATTCAAACTTATGTTTTGCGTATCAGTTACTTGTTGTAAGTCAAGAAAGCAGGGATTCTTCTGCTTGCACAACAGAGAATTTGAAACATTGGGTAAGGGTTGGGAGTGCTATGTGCACTGAAAGATTGTCAGTGTTGGAGAAGGAAGAGCAGCATCCAACATTGAGCACAACATGCATCAAGCATCAAATCTGGAGCTGCAGTGCTGGTTTCTCTGACAGACTCCAACAAATGTCAGTGATGGTGAACTTGACTTTGTTAACAGTGATGCCATGTGCATTATTCATTGCAGGCAACAGAACAACATGGACAGTGTTTATTTTGGAAATATTTAAACAAACAAAAGTAATTTTTTTATATGTACTTAATAGAAATACTGTTTATATAACAGTTGTAATTAGGTGTCAGTACCACACGATCAACGGACTGAACACGACTTAATTCCATATAAGTGTCAACAACTTGATCATAGTATGTAAGTAACAGTCAACAAGAACCAGTTATGTACGCACAGAGCTGTAGCCATATACATTGAGAACTTAGGCTGAGCGTAGCTTGACTGGCATTAAACAGACTGGGGCCCATGGTGTGCTCTGATGGTGATGAGGCACCCTCCATGGACAACATAGCACTGCCATACATGCTGCCACCATTTGAAAGTATGCACACATGTCACTGCATTCCTTTCAGGTATGGATATCACAGATTCTTGAGATGTCCATGCTGTCCTCCTCGTCTGTGGGGCTGTGGCTAAGGTTGCATGCTGCAACAGGAGCATATGGTCTGAAGTGCTTCAGGTGTGGAAACATTCTACACCCACCTTCCTGTGTCAAACCATACAGCAACATCGGCAATGCTGGGCTGTTTCTGTGTTGACTTTGGGTATTAGCTTTGGTGATGGTTCTCATGATGATGATATTGGTATGAATGGCTGCTTAGGTGTGGGTGACAGAATCACTGATGATGGTGTTGTAAGGAATAGAGAAACTGCTGGTTTGCACAATGAGCATGGATGCACTTGTCCGTACAGGAGTGGAGAACTGGCAGTGGCAGGTTGTGTGATGCATGATGCGGGTGGGCTTGGAGGTGATGGTGTGACATCATGGTGCACCCAGCTGTCCATGCGAAGGGAAAGTTGATGATGCTGCCTCTAGCAGAGCCCATCCTCCATGCAGATGTAATGCCATCTCCAGCAACTGCCAATGATATCTGGAATCCATTTAGGGCACCATCAGAAACAATGTGCTGGGACAGCCACACCGGGCTGGAAGAGGTGTGGTGAGTGCATTGGTTTTTGTTCAGGTGGAGCACATGGGAGGTGTAGCAGTGGCTCATATGGTGCCTGTGGAGTACTTCTGGGAAGTGTTTCTTGCCAAATGGAGTGAAATAGTGTAATGCAGCAATGGATGAAGAATTGGCAACATACTCTTTCGTCTGAGTTTTGAACATTCCCATTAGGCATTCCACCTCACCGCAAGATTGTGGGTGGAACAGTGGGGTGAGGATGTGATGGATAACTGGCAGATTGCAAAATACTGCAAACTCTTGCAATAAAAATGATTGACCATTATTGGAGATTAACATCATGGGTGACCTTTCAAGTGAAAATTTTTTGGACAAGGCTGTGGTGGTGGCAGTTATTTATGTGGAAACACAATGAGTAACATACAGAAAATGAGGATATGCGCCAACAACAAACAGTTAATAAGCAATGAGAAAGAGGCCAGCAAAATCCACAGGTATATGGTCCCATGCTTGCAATGATGTCAGTCAATTAAGTAACAATGCCCGGAGAGCAGCTTGGTTTATTACACTGTGAACAGAATGCAAACAGGTTCATAACATCACTGTCCATATTGGGCCAAAACACATGCCGACATGCCAGTGCTTTTGTGTATGATACACCTCAATGATCTGCATATAATAAACTGAGAACCTTTGAATGAAGCACTGAGGGGATCACCACCTGATGGGCCATGTGATCCATGTCTGAAACCAAAACACCTTGTGTAACAGAGGGTTGATGGCAAAAGATGTAATAATTACAAAGCGGATTAGGTGCATGAGAAGGTGTATGAATGTTATGACCTTCTGCAAATCAGGATCAGAAGCTACAACCTTCATTATCTGTGTGCTACTTACAGGAAAACCATCAACTATCTACTGTACAGTGATAAAATGTGGAAACAAAGCAGTTCCTCCTGATCATATCCTGGGTGTGGACAGGCCAGCACTGGCATTTGTGTGTTGATTTTTAGGACACAAATGAATCTCATAGTTGTAACATGAAAGGAAAAAAGCCCAACATTGAATGAAATGTGCCACTTTCCCTTGTAATGATGCATAAGGACTGAATAAGGAAGCCAGTGGTCTGTGATTCATGACCAGGTCGAATTTGGTACCTCAGCGGAAAACATGGAATTTCTTAATAGTATATATGATGGCCAAAGCCTCCTTTTCTATCTGACAGTACCTAGTCTGAGCAGAAGTCACCATTTTTGGGCATAAACAATGGTCCACTCTGAACTATAGGGAAATCTATGAACTGGTCCATAATGGCCACAACCTGTAGTGTGAAGCATCCGTTTCAAGGACCAAGTGGAAGACTGGTTGGTATGTCACTAAGCAGGGCACAAACTGCAGCATGATCTTGTGGGTGGAAGTGTTTTCACAAGGTAGCAACCAACAAAACTGCATCCCTTGCACAGCAATTCATGAACGGCACAATTGTCCCTACCCCAGCCAGAAATTTATGATAGTAGAGGCAAGAAAAACTTGAAGTTTTTGACTGATGTAGAGCATGGAATTGACAAAATAGCAGAAACATTATGATGAATAGGTTTGAAGCCCTCGCAAGGAACTTCAAACCCAAGATAAATGATAGAAGATTGAAAAAATAAATATTTTTCTTCATTACTCTTCAACCTGGCTGCTTGGAGGATGGAAAAAATAATACAGAGATTTTATAAATATTCTTCTGTGGAGGCACCAGAAACTACGTCATCCAAATAGTATGCACGACTCAACACAGACACTTTAAGTTGTTCTAAAAAGCATTTAAAAATAAATGGAAACAGTGGCGACTTGAAGGGGCAACCAAAACTTCTACGGTCATTAGTGCCCACCACCAAAAGTATTTGTACAGCCAAAAGGGGTTTTGACAAATTAACAAACATTGTGACTCTGTATCTAAATGGAGTTTTAAATGGGCATCCAATAATTAAATTTTTGAGAAATATTGACCACCTGATAATTTTGCAAACAGTTCATCACAGTTCATTCACAGAAACATTAAAATTGCCACAGAGGTGTAATGGGTGTAACGGTTTCTTTGCTATAACTAAGGGGATAGACCATTCACTTGATTCCATAGGCTGAATAATGCTGGGTTCTATGAGGTAATCTAATTCATCATTGACTTGTTCCCTGAGCACCACTGGAACTGGATGGGCCAGAAAAAATGAGGCCTAGCAGAAGGTTTCATGGTAATGTGTACTTGGAAATTGTTGGCACACCCCAATCCAGGAGAGAACAATGAGGAAAACCAATGACATAATACATCTAACTGTGTATACACCACTTGTTAAAACAATAAATTCACTGCACCTGAAATTTTGGTGGGGATGCAATAACACGTGTGTGCTTACAGTAGTATTTTGAAAGAAGTTCACACATTTGCTCAAACATTAAAGAAGACGGATACTGCAAAGGGATGAGCAGGCATAAGACTTGACACACACTTGGTGATATCCATGAAAGGAACAAGGCATGACATAAAACAGCATCAGTAATTCCAAAAGCTGGAAAGTGTCACTGTAGATGTTTCTCGTATGTGTCCCATTCATCAACAGATTTATTGTATGTAGAAAAGGGAGGCGAATAAATCATGTGGGCCTTGGAGGGCAAAACAGCAGGTAACACAGACTGAGGAGCATACCAACTAGACAAAACCAAAACCAATGATTTAAGTACCTGAATTTGATTTTCCAGCACACGTGTTTGGTAGTGCAGTTCTGTGGCCAATGATTCTTGCTGTTCAACCAACTGATGTAAAATGTCCTCCATAATATCATCAGCTATTGTGAGAATATGGTGGACAAACAAAAGTAGAAATTGGTGCAGAGAACAGGTTGTTCTCAACACCAGTCGTGTTGTAATTAGGTTTGAGTACTGGGTGACCACAGGTGACCAGTTGACTGAACACAAATTTATTCCATGAAAACATTAGCCAATTGAACACAGTATTTAAGTAACATTCAGCAGGAACCAATTATGTACACAGAGAGCTTAGACATACACATAGAGAACTATCCTTAAACTGACTGGGGCCCATTGTGATCTCTCTCTCTCTCTCTCTCTCTCTCTCTTTCTCTCTCTCTCCTCTTTTTCACACACACACACACACACACACACACACACACACAAACGTACACACTTATTCACAATGAACACATTTCTGCACTGAAATTGTGCAGAAGTTATATTATACACAAATCAGTTGGTTCTACTGAGAAATTCATCAATGGAGTAGAAGGAGTTGGCCCCCAATAAATCCTTTAGGCTTCTCTTAAACTGAATTTCATTGGTTTTTAACCTTTTTGTGGCTGATGGCAAGTTATTGAAAATGTGTGTTCCTGAATAAAGCACACCTTTTTTTACAAGACTAAGTGACTTTAGCTAGCCAGTGTGGCCGTGCGGTTCTAGGTGCTTTAGTCTGGAGCTGCGTGACCACTACAGTCGCAGGTTCGAATCCTGCCTTGAGCATGGGTTTGTTTGATGTCCTTAGGTTAGTTAGATTTAAGTAGTTCTAAGTTCTAGGGGACTGATAACCACAGATGTTAAGTCACATAGTGCTCAGAGACATTTTTTGAAAGTGACTTTAAATCTTTGTGAAGATTATTCTTATTTCTAGTATTGATTCCATGAATCGAGCTGTTGGTTTAAAAAAAGTGATATATTTTTAATGACAGAATTAATTAAGGAATAAATTTATTGGAAGCAGTAGTTAGCATCCCTAGTTCCCTAAACAAGCTTCTGCAAGATGTTCTTGAGTTCAAACCGCATATAACTCTTACTGCATGTTTTTGTGCCCTGGAAACTTTAGCTTGGCTTGATGAATTGCCCCAAAAAATGATACCATATGACATTATGGAATGAAAGTAAGCATAGTATTCCAGCTTTTTCATTTTTATACCCCATATGTCTGACACAATTTGCATTGCAAATAGAGATTTGTTAAGATGCTTTAGCAGTTATGTGGTGTGCGTTGCAGCATCTCTTGTCCATCACACCTCTTACTAGCAAATTCTTGATTCCTAGAGGGGTTCAAACAATATTAACACATTTACACTGAATCATGTCATAGAGCTGCCACACTCCTACAACACTCAGTTGCATTAATCTGAGATATATTAATGTTTGCTCTCTAAAATAAGACTCTTGTGGCTCTGTGTATATTTTGCAAGAATGTTTAGTTCTTAAATGCAAAGTCATTGGTGTTGGCTACAATCTAAATTGTTTTTGATAAGTAAGTGTGACAACAACACATGCTTCAGAGGTTCTGGACACTTTGTTGCTTTTGAAGTTCTCATTAGTATGAACGTATTTACTACAGTGAACTGTTTCTGGTAGAGTGGAACTAACTGGTTGACTTGTTACATTAAAGATTTGTTAATCATGTTGTATACAGTTTGCCAACAATATACAATTTGGTGTCATATCTGTTTATTGAGGTAGATACTAATACTGAAAACTTGGTTATCTATGGAAGACGTCTAAAATATTTACAGCAACTGAAGAGAACTTAACAACCCAAGATCAGTATAAAAGCATTTTTTGGATAAAAAAGCTCTTCTGTCATCATCATATCTTATGCTTGTGAAATGTGAAGCTACTTGTAACAGTGGTGGATGTTATATTTGTCTGATCATGACAGCATAGCTCTGGCAAAACCTTTCCTTTAATAAGATGCTTTTTTGATAATTTTGTCCTCTGAAGTTTTCTTTATTTACTACACTCCTGGAAATTGAAATACGAACACCGTGAATTCATTGTCCCAGGAAGGATAATTCCATTAGCAATGTCTCTCTTCAACATATTCAGAATTTTCCTTTATGTTTGACACAGATAAAAGATCCCTACACTATAATGGTGACCCATAAAAAGGTATGCCATAAGTGACTTAGACATCCTTGGTGTACTGAAGCAACTTACATCACCTAGTAAAGGCATGGTCTCCAGACCATACTGTATCCCAGTTATGTACCTTTCCAGTATGTTGATAAGATGGCTCAGTGGTTAGTAACTACACTCCTGGAAATTGAAATAAGAACACCGTGAATTCATTGTCCCAGGAAGGGGAAACTTTATTGACACATTCCTGGGATCAGATACATCACATGATCACACTGACAGAACCACAGGCACATAGACACAGGCAACAGAGCATGCACAATGTCGGCACTAGTACAGTGTATATCCACCTTTCGCGGCAATGCAGGCTGCTATTCTCCCATGGAGACGATCGTAGAGATGCTGGATGTAGTCCTGTGGAATGGCTTGCCATGCCATTTCCACCTGGCGCCTCAGTTGGACCAGCGTTCATGCTGGACGTGCAGACCGCGTGAGACGACGCTTCATCCAGTCCCAAACATGCTCAATGGGGGACAGATCCGGAGATCTTGGTGGCCAGGGTAGTTGACTTACACCTTCTAGAGCACGTTGGGTGGCAAGGGATACATGTGGACGTGCATTGTCCTGTTGGAACAGCAAGTTCCCTTGCTGGTCTAGGAATGGTAGAACGATGGGTTTGATGACGGTTTGGATGTACCGTGCACTATTCAGTGTCCCCTCGACGATCACCAGAGGTGTACGGCCAGTGTAGGAGATCGCTCCCTACACCATGATGCCGGGTGTTGACAATGTGTGCCTCGGTCGTATGCAGTCCTGATTGTGGCGCTCACCTGCACGGCGCCAAACACGCATACAACCATCATTGGCACCAAGGCAGAAGTGACTCTCATCGCTGAAGACGACACGTCTCCATTCGTCCCTCCATTCACGCCTGTCACGACACCACTGGAGGCGGGCTGCACGAAGTTGGGGCGTGAGCGGAAGACGTCCTAACGGTGTGCGGGACCATAGCCCAGCTTCATGGAGATGGTTGCGAATGGTCCTCGCCGATACCCCAGGAGCAACAGTGTCCCTAATTTGCTGGGAAGTGGCGGTGCGGTCTCCTACGGCACTGCGTAGGATCCTACGGTCTTGGCGTGCATCCGTGCGTCGCTGCGGTCCGGTCCTAGGTCGACGTGCACATGCACCTTCCGCCGACCACTGGCGACAACATCGATGTACTGTGGAGACCTCACACCCCACGTGGTGAGCAATTCGGCGGTACGTCCACCCGGCCTCCCGCATGCCCACTATACGCCCTCGGTCAAAGTCCATCAACTGCACATACGGTTCACGTCCACACTGTCGCGGCATGCTACCAGTGTTAAAGACTGCGATGGAGCTTCGTATGCCATGGCAAACTGGCTGACACTGATGGCGGCGGTGCACAAATGCTGTGCAGCTAGCGCCATTCGGCGGCCAACACCGCGGTTTCTGGTGTGTCCGCTGTACCGTGCGTGTGATCATTTGCTTGTACAGCCCTCTCGCAGTGTCCGGAGCAAGTATGGTGGGTCTGACACACCGGTGTCAATGTGTTCTTTTTTCCATTTCCAGGAGTGTATATCTAACAATCACCACCCCCCCCCATGCTCGGTTGGCTATTTCAGGACTATGTAACTTAAATATTTACCTGAATTGCAATGACCTAATGATTGTAGTAGATGATATTCTGAAAAGTGTTGAAGATGAATTGTAATGTATATTAAAACAGCATGTTTTCACTTTGTGACAAACCATATGTGCTGCAAAACAAAGTTAACTCTGGTTTTAGTGTATGTGTGGAAATGTGATTCATTGCATGGAAAATGAAAAACATTAATGAAAATTTTATTTATGTGACTGGTGTCTGTTCTTTCAGACATTTCTGAAAGCACAGACACCACACATAATTCTGCAGTTGTTCACATACATGACTGCACGTCCGCATGTATCCCGTGCCACCCAACGTGCTCTAGAAGGTGTAAGTCAACTACCCTGGCCAGCAAGATCTCCGGATCTGTCCCCCATTGAGACTCTTAGCCACAATCAGGCAATGAAATAATTTCAGTTGGAAAATTGAAAGTTGGTGCTTGAGCAGCACTCAAACCCAGATTTTCCACTTTACATCAGGAGTCAACTCAATCACTTTGGTTATTTCAGTACCCTTCACATCCAGTCCAAATTCAAAACTCACACAGAACAGGCGTATGCCCTCTGTCCTCTGTCAACCGCCCTCATTGCTCACAGCCTCATGCTGATTCCCACAAGAGTTTGAATGAAGAGCATATCTGCACTAAGTGGTTATAGGTATTTTTTGTCCCATTGTCTCTGTGATATGCTACAATTTTGATGCCTCATTAAAATAATCATTACATAAAAATGGGAAGGGAATTTACTGAGGCAGAACAGTGTTTTTAGTACATACAATATTTTGATTAGGATGAAGAAATGGAAATACTATACATAATTTTTGATGTTATGCACACATATGTGAGATGAAATTTGGTGATAAGACAAGACATTATTTGTCATAAAAAGTGAGAGAGGTGAGAGGGTGAGATCCAAAGGTGGAATGTTATTCAGTGCATGCACATCTGTTCATGTGTGTGTGTGTGTGTGTGTGTGTGTGTGTGTGTGTGTGTGTCTGAGAGAGAGAGAGAGAGAGAGAGAGAGAGATGATGAAATACTGAATGGCTTAAAGTTGCACTATTCAGAGGCAAATGTCTTTGAACATGGTACCAATTCAAGTTACATGTGCATATTGTTCCAATGCGTAAATATGCTCATATTCACAATTATGTTTGATCATAATGTAATTTTATACAATTCACAGCCAAATATCTTTAAACATGACACTTATTTACACAATTCATGCTTAGGTTATGTAATAAAATGGTGAATATTGCAAGTATTTGGATATGAGACCATTTGTGTGCAATTCAACTGACTGGGTGCTTCATTTTAGTAGTGGTTAACTGTGGAAACTTTAACCAGTGGAAACTTTAACCAGCTGCGAGAACTGTGGGACGGTGCCTCAGACTGCCGTGGGGCTACCCATAGGGATCAGGTCAAGAGATTCAGAGAGTTGAGTGAAGTAGTTCCATGTAAAACTTGTGGCAGTGTGAACAAGAAGTGCAAACTTCCTGACTGTCATGGAATTACCATTATGTATAGAGATCATCAGAGCCATTATAAAGCTCAATAATGAAAACACCACTGATTTGGACTATATCCAAACAAAAATTTCCATACCAAGACCTTCTGTATCATTTGGAAAACTGCTAGATAATTACAGATAGACATGATTGTAGGGATAAAAAAGGTGTGACACCTGGAGAGGGATAATGCTGTCCTCCATCCTCTGTAGGTGTCCAAAGGGAATATTATTATTGTCATTAGTTACCATTTACAGTGAAATCTACAGATGTACATGGTTGTTTTTACAAGGGAGTGGTCCAATGTGACATGTTGAAACATGCTCTGGAATTTTTATACTGGAAGAATCCACTGAAGGAAAGGCTTTGCCAAAGTTTTAACTGCTAAAAAGAAGAGGTCCCCATCTGTGGGAGTGACTTTTTGAAACAGTCTGTACAGTGATGTAGGTTAAGATGCAAGGAATCACACAATGGATCCATTTAACCTGGTAGGCTCTCGTTTGCAATTAATGGATAAATTTTTTTTTTAATTTCATGTGATGTCCTATTGCTTAAAAAACGGTGACAAATAGGAAACTAGTTCCATAGTTTAATTGTTAAGATACTGACCTCACCTGGAAGAGGATTTGGGTTCATATCGTGTTTGGCTGTGCAGAGTGGCTGCGTGGTTTGAGGCGCCATGTCAAAGATTGTGCGGCCTCTCATGCCAGAAGTTCGTGTCTTCCCTCTGACATGGGTATGTGTGTTGTTCTTAGCCCAAGTTAGTTTAAGTCAGTTTATGTAGTGTGTATGTCAAGGGACTGATGATTTAAGTCAGTTTATGTAGTGTGTAATTCTAGGGTTTGATGACCTCAGCAGTTTGGTCCTTTAGGAATTCACACATTGTTCATATCATGTTGGGTGCATTGAAAATTTGTCTTCTTAAATCTTTACCAAAACGACTTTTTTATGAGTTTTATTCAGTTAATTGGTTTAATTGTAATTTTTTACTATTCCTTTGTCACATCATGTTAGTCACTGTATAAAATGTACCATTTCCTTTGATTTTTCTTCCTATCAGTTTTTTAACTATTGGAATCCATGTTCATGTGATTTTGATCATTGTTATGTATTAACTACAGTTCAATTCCTTCCATTTTGTCATCTTACATTTTTGTCAATTTTATTGCATTCATTATTTCAATTTCTTGTTTTGCTTGAATTTTGTTTTACTTATAATCCCTGCTTTTATTTAAATCATCATTCATGTTATCTTATCCATAGCTCAATAAGAATATATGTTTTAAATGTTTGTGTGTTGTTTGCAATCCAGAAAGTCATACATCTTTCAACAATAAATACATTCTTGACACCATTGCACAGTCAGAATAAATAGGTTATTCCATCTTTTCTTTTTAAATGACATATTGGCATTTGCAAACAATTAAACATTATTAATGGATAAATGAAACCAACAAAATTCACATGAACAAAGATTTGCAAGTCGAAAAAGGATGACAGGAAGAAAAAATAAGAACAATAATTCAGTTACAGAAGTAGTTAAAATCTTGATTATAGTGATGTGATCAAGGAGTACAAATAAAAGAAGTTGTGTGTGAAAGAATTAACTGAAAAAAATTGTGATCAAAGTGATTTTAATGAAAACTGAAAAGTAAAAAAAATTTGTATTCCTGACAACATTCTTATCATAAACCTTTTGCATATGAGGTTAGTATCTTAATCAGCACACTTTTCAACCGGTCTGTAAATGATTACTATTTTTAAGCCTATGCAGTATCACATGGAATACCAAGATTCTCTTTCAGCTATTACTCATAAACAAGTGCCTCCTGTGGGAATTGTTGCAGGGTGTGATTCCTTTCATCTAAACCTACAGCACCATACAGATTGTTTCAAGAAGTCGATCCCAGCACTGGGGACCCCTCCTTGCAAGACACACAGCAAGAATTTAAGAAAAAGTTTGAAAATAGGCAAATTTGTAGCTCATCAAGTGGCTGGAAAATTGTACAGTTGTACTGAAACTGTAGCAGAATGTGCATTTGCAGTGTAGCAAGCTCACATCTTTAGTTGACAGCACATCAGTAAACAATAACAAGACTCAGTGTGATTGTAATTTGTAAAGTATATTTCAGTGTTTGTTGACAGTTTCTCTGAAACAGTTGTTCACAGCTACTGCTCAGTCAAATTTGCATTTAATTTGATATTCATAATAATTACCAGTTGGTTTTGCTGTAACCTAAGTATTAACAATGGATATAAAACTGAACAAATATTCATTGTGTTTAACGTTTAATGTTAAGCAAACTTGGTTTCGCTTAAAAAAATCTGAACATGATTTGCGTAAATGAAAGAAAGATTTACACAAAGCAAATGTGCACCAAAATGAAACTCTTAGAACTGTGAAAGATAAACTATTGGAAAGATTTGTTGTACAGAGTGATCACAAAGTCACGTTAATCCCCCACCCACCCCCCCCCCCCACCCACCCCCCCCCCCCCCCCCCCCCCATCCACCCGATAACTAACACAAACCCCAAAGCTTTAATAAATAACATGAACAACAGCTCTTTAGAGGAGATTTCTTGAGATGTGAATCATGTAGAGCAGCTTGTGAGAGGCTGTGCTGGAGATCTATGAGACTAAGCCTTCCAAACCTCAATCAAGATGAACATTTCTGATTTCAAGTCTTCTTAGACCTGATTAAGCAGATTCAAGAAATGATGCAGTATACAATGTCACAAAGGAACTAAGTTTACTTCAAGTAAAATGTGGAGGAGATGCATTTAATTCATAGCTCATTTGAATATTCAGCCTGCTGTTATCCCAATATCTGCTGTGTGTAATTCCGATTAGTCAGGTTGCATGAAATAACTGTGCACAGAGCACATTTTACCACTTTCAGGAAAAAAAAGACAGAATCTGTTGCACAATCAGTTAATGACAGTGATAAGTTTGTGTGCTTTACTGTTTCTTCTGCTTTATATCTGTCTTTTGGGACTGCAGAGTATATTAGGACCAAAATTTAAAGAAATGACTGTTTAGTGGCAAAACTATTACAATCATCCTATCAAAACCTGGAAAAATAGGGAAGCATAATTTGTAACATTTTATTGAAAATGGTTTCTAACCAGTTGGAGAAATTAATTGATTGTTGTTGTTGAACTCTTGATGCAGACATATCAATAACTCAGGCTTTCAGGAAGACTACAGACAGATTGTTGACATAATTCAGATTCCATCCAGAACAGCCAATGTTACTCTCAATAAAATAGTCTCTACTGTGCAAAATATTTTAATGAAATTATCTGACAATATAATTTCCAATAGCCCTGTGTCACTTGAGATTTATCACGAAAGAAATCTTAAATTTCAGTCATTTGTGTATTGTCAGTTTGCATCAGCACATTATATGAATTGCTGTAAATATGCTCAGTATGCAGCAAAATAAACAGAGTAGTGGCCTTGACCATTTCTTACTGAACCTAAAATTTGTATAACTAAAACTAGTAATGTAGATGTAGATGTAGATGTTGAAATGAATGTTGTGTACCTGAAAGCAATAATTTTTCTTTTGTTGGGTGTGCCTGGCATACAGAACATATTTATTTTCATTATTCACACATCACTTAACTTTGTAGCATTATTAAAAATTATTGTGAGAACTGTGCTCCAGGAATTATTACAATTTTGGACATACAGGGACAGGCAAAATAATGCTAATAGTGGTAGTAATGGGATGATTGTGTCTGATGGTCAACAATGCAGGTAAGGCACATGTCATGTTGGAATGTGCGGGTTCAGTACAGACTAGGCAACAATGCAGGTTGTTAACTAGTAGTGCACGCTTCGTATTTGCATTCAGAGACTGAGGTCAATGTGCAATGAAAGACATAATAGAGTTCCAAAGAGGGCAGATTGTTGGGGCCTGACTACATGGAGCATCAATAACCAAGACAGCCAACTAACTGAATGTTTCAAGAGCAACTGTTTCAACAGTTTATATTAGATTAGATTTACTTTCATTCCAATTGATCCATAGTGAGGACGTCCTCCAGGATGTAGAAAATGTCAGAAAAACAATAACACATGACAAATATTTACAACCTAAACAAATAAGTTATTGTCTTTTTTTAATGAACACTATATGTATCATTTTACAACACTCATTTACTAATATAGCATTAATGCACTGCATTTAAAATTAAAAAAAGTGTTTATATTATTTATTTTATGAGGTAATTAACATATAATATAACTACTACAATACTTATTTACAATGATCACATTACTGCACTGAAATGATGCAGAAGTTATATATAGATACACAAACGCACACACAAAATCTGTTGGTTCTACTGGCAATGACAGTCATGACAGCCTACTCCAAACATGGAAAGACATTTTGTAAATATAATAGTGGGCACAAATCAAAACTAAATGAGAGAGATTGTTGTATGCTAACATGAATTTTGTCAAAACACCACAAAACTACAGCAGCAAAAGTGACTGTATACCTCAATAGCCATCTTTGAGACCCTGTATCTATCGACACTGTCCACTGAGAACTCCATAAAGTGGATATTCATGGAGAAGGAGCTATACCCAAACCATTAGTGATGACAAAAAACACAAAAAAGTGTAAAACATGGTGTCAATAGCATAAATCCTGGCTGGCTGACCAGTGGAAACATGTCATATGGTCTGACGAGTCAACATTGTCTTTATTTTCAACATCAGGATGGGTTTACCTCTGGAGAATGCCAAAGGAAGCCTACAATGCTGATTGCATGATTCCAATGATTAAGCATGGAGGTAGGGGCATGATGGTGTCTGTGTTACAGCCAATGATTATGTGATTAGGTGATCAGGTGCACGCCATGATTCAAATGTTGTTTCCCAGCAGTAATGCCATATTTCATGACAATAATGCATTGATTCACATAACCAGGACAGTACAATCATGGTATGAGGAGCATGCAACTGAACTGCAACAGCAGATTTCCACCTTCCTCGTCATTACAGCAGTTAGAAGAGTTTCTGATCAAAGACTAGCATAACATTTCACTGAGACCATTAAATCATTATATCCAGTATTCCAAGAAGAACTGCATCTGTACAGACAAATGAGGGTCCAATCCATTAGTATTAATCCATTCCCAAGTAAGTACACATTTTCACATTATTTTGCCTATTCCTCTACATATAAAAAATATTTCATTTCAATAAATTAAAGTCATGATTCAAAGAAATCATCGGTAATGTAACATCAAACACTGCCTTGATTTACTATCCTCTGCTAGGTGTCTTAAAAGAAACACTCATGCAACAATTTAGTTGTTGATACTATCTGTCTCTTATTCAAAACATTAATAATATGTGAACAATTCTGTATGGGTTGGGCACTTCAAATTTTTTTGCGTCACTCTGGATATTAGCACAACATGGCGCTATGCTCTCTTCTAATGGTCAGTCATGTGCTATGCAGTAAGGGCTGTACAAACTGCTTCGTAAGTGATTCTTTGTGTGACAGAAATTTGTAACTTCAACAATTAAAAAATACTTTCAGTTTATCCTAACAGTTAAACTTTTGATAGTGCATTCCCTTTATTGTATTCTTCCTAAATAAAAAATGTAACAAAGGGTGTCAGATTGGACCACTCCCTTGTCAGTGTGTTCACAAGGTAGCACTATACTTTGCTTGAGAGATCCTTTTAGAGGCAACTAAAGAACAGCTTAGGCCAATATAAGGATTTAAAAAAACCTTGAAAACACCCTGAGAAATGTAGGTCGGGACATGAACACAGATGCATACAACTCTCCAGGTTGTACTGTTGCATTTGACCATGAACAGTGGATCTGTAATGTGTTCAATATCTCTGAAGTGCCAATTGTCTTCCAAACAGTGTACTATGGGGTTGTGAGTGCATTATGTCAGAGTTTAGTAAAGCTGAAGATAGCCAAATTCTTGGAGCATGTATGCTGGGTGCTCCTATTTTCAAGAGGGCTGAAGTGTTTTGTATTTCAAGAGACACTGTATCAAAGATTTATAACCCATACAGGTAAATTAGAAAACATGATTCACTAAGTCACAAACTGTATAAAAAAAGGGTGTTTAATGACTGCTGCAGATGGTTATTGAAGAGAACTGTGATGGAAAATAAGAGAACAACAGCTGCAAACATTAGTGCACAACTGAGTGTCATATTTGCGAATACTGTCAGCACCCATACAACTTGAATAGGCAAGTAAGGAGGGAATTTCAGGGCAAGCCAAAATTTCTAACACACTCATCAAAGACACATTTGTCCATAACAGAACCCCTTTACATTAATTGATAACTATATCTTCTACCCCAAATAAGGTCTGCTATTCTATACTGGCACAATTCTAAGTCTGTTTAAACTAATAACTTCTTTCATTTCTTCAGCCATTTTCTTTCTATGCTATTCTTTTATAAGACATCAAATTCTTTGGCCATAGATATAATCTGAAGTTCATGTGTTCATCATGTTCAAATAATGTGGAAGTGCTCGTGCTAAAGTGCTCCGTATTATTTAATGGCTTTTTGGTAGGATTTGCAATCTCTTGCACATGTACAAGAGAGTTTTTGTGATTATGATGGGAGTTGGATGCATTTATGGGTGTATGGTGGATTATCTTACATGGAAAAGTACAGTGAAGTGCAAAAATTGAATTAGAGTGCTGTAAATTAGATATAGGATAAATTCTGTTTCCATCTTCTTTGGTGAGTCTAATGAAACATCAGTTTAAAATTGTTGATGTATTAATAGGGCACAACTTAATATTGTAATATTTGTGAAACTACAGATTTCTGTTGTATGCTGAAAGAAGATGTTTTCACTTACACATCCTCTATGGGTGAGGACTTTGGTCTTCATTTTATCCTCTTGCTTGAAAAAACCTCATTGTTCAATTTTTGATCTATTCCCTTGTACACATGTCCCATCCTTATAATGTCATTAGAGTCCTAATCATGTCATCCATTCCACTTTGGTTCTTGTTCAGTTTGTTAGATTTCCTGTATTTCATAGTATTTTCTTACATGTATCTCTCCAGTGGTTGCTGAGCCATCCTCAGTTTTGGAATGTTTTCCATTAAATGCTCATATCTTACTGTTATAATTCAAAACTCAGAATATACAATTTGCTTTTGGGGCATGTCATAAACAATATTTTGATACTGTTTAGTTTATGAAAGTCACTTCATGCTTTTATACTATTCCATCTTCTTACTTCTTTCACTGTGTAGCAAGTCATTGTCTTCAGTTGCAGCAAATTAGCCTGTTTTTTGCACTGCTCATTAATTTTATTTTCTTCTTAATTTATTATATGTTGTTTTAGTTTAGTAATAGTTCTGCAACTACTACTTTCAAATTTACTCTATTATATTCATGTACTAGATGTTGAAATTCACTGGTAAAACAAAAGTAATTTAGATACACTCCTATAATATTTATTTCCTATTCGTCTCCAAAGTTTAACCCTTTTGCTGCTGTGGACATGTATACACATCCTGCTCCACAAGCCCCAAGGGTGCTGCAGACATGTATACTGTTTTCCTACACTGCTATTGACATCTGTATGTGTCCCGAGCAGCTGACCTCTCACTGTTGCAATGTGTAAACTAAAATCTACACCCAATTTGTTTTGACCTCTGCAGACTCTTTAAATTATCATCCATTGTTTTACTTTATTTGCTGCAACACATTAACTATGGCTTATAATGAAAATAAATTCTGTTCTTTATCAAGTGAAGTTATCAGACTGGAAGATGTGCAAAAATATTTTTTTTTTTTTTGCCCGCAGTTTTCTTAAAATTGGATGATAAGTGTTTCATAATGGCTGAAATGCCATTCTTCAGCAGAAGTATCAGCATCTGGCAAGCAGTACAACCACAGTAAACCCACACTTAGTACAGAATGCAGAGAGCATGTCAGTAGCAGTGGAAGTGTTAATTGTCTGAAAAAATTTTTCGGCAGAAATGGGAATAATTTTACTGATAGGGATTTTACTTGCCTGACTGCTCATTTATTGCTAAATTTCTCAGTATCTCTTGCTGAGTGATGAGAATTCACATCCCATATTTATATCGTGTAACAAAAATGTTGGCCATAACTTTCAAGATATAATACACATACATAGAAAAACTAAATATATTATTTCAACATGGAGCAGAAAAATCTTTCTTTTTCATTTTCTACACCTCTTCCTATTTTCTTTTATGTTCCAGTCACACATGGTGCAAGGGAAAGTGTGTGTCAATGAGAGATACACAAATGTGACTTTCAAGTGTTCCATACCGTTGCAGAGACTTCCACACTATTGGCAGAAAGTAAGTCTGCATCCTTCGTCAGAATTAAATAGACAACAACTTTTAAAGGACACCATGTGTGATATTCTAGTAAATTCATCACCAGAGATCATGTAGGCCAGTGATGTGATACTGCTGCATCTGCATCTACTTCTACATCTATACTCTGCAAGCATCTTCATAGTCTGTGTTGAAGATTAAATCTATTATTACTACCATTTTGTCCTTTCCTTGTTCTATTCACAAGTAGTATGTGGGAAGAATGAATGTCAATAATCTTCTATATGTGCTCTAATTTCTGTGATTCATTCAGCATTGTCATTTTGCAATACGTATGTGGGAGAAAGTAATAAGTTGTCCATCTCTTTTTTGGACATACAATCTTAAATTTCACCAGTTACCCTCTGCATGATACACTAAATCTCTTTTGTAATATTTGTCACTCTTAAGCATCTCCTTGAAGCTCTTTTGCTTATTAAATGATCTTGTGGTGAAATAACTGCAATTCCGACAAGCTTCTCTCTCTCTCTCTCTCTCTCTCTCTCTCTCTCTCCTCTCCCCCCCCCCCCCCCCCTCTCTCTCTCTCTCTCTCTCTATCTCTCTGTCTCTCACTTCTTTTAATACTTCTCGGTAAATGTCCCACTCTGATGAACAAACTGTCTCCCGTGGCTTCTAGCAAATGATGTGGTCAGTCAATAATGGATCTTTTTGTCTACTTACACACATTATTCTACGGTTATTTAGGTACAGGAGCAACTGCCAGTCCCTGCACCAATCCTCAAACCTCTGCAGGTCTTTCTGCAATTTTATGCAGTCATCTGGCATTGTTAACTTCCTGAAGATAACATCATTGTCTGTAAGAAGCCTCACAGACCTTCTGATGTATACTACAAGATCAGTTGTTTATATTCTAAAAGTAAATGCCTGTTAACACATCTTTGTTGTACTTCAAAAACTAACTTTTTATTTCTCAGTTTCATTCCATTAAGAATAGAATTTTGAGTTCTGTCTCTTAGAAAGTCCCTACTCCAGTCATGAATCTGGTCTGATATTTGGTATTATCTTACTTTGTTCCCTAGATGACATTGCAGAGGTGTAATGAATCCCTTCTGGAAGTCAAGGAAGACAGTAACTACCTGAGTGCCTTTGTCTGTGGTGCTCTGGATTTCATGGGCAAACAGAAAGGGGCTGTGTTTTCAAGATCTTTTCTTAAGGAACCCCTGTCAGTATTTACAGAAGATATTCTCATTTTCGAGAAATGTCATAGGGCATGTCACACAACACATTTCATAATCCTGCAACAAACTGGTGTCTGCAATGTACACCTTTCATTTTGTGTATCAGTTCAATGATCTCTCTGGGAAGTCGGAAAGACCAGAGCATTTTTCAAACCCCTTGGTGCCCTTCATTGTTATAGCCAGTTAAAATATTCTGTTAATAGAAGGGAGAAAGTTGTCATGAGAATCTGATATGTGTCTCATCTGGTCCTAATGCCTGCTACTGTTGAGCAATTTCAGTTGATTTACTATTTTGTCATTACTTATCTGAGTGTTTGCCATTTCAACATCTGCACAATAATTACAAGGAGGAGTCATATTACAATATTCCAAGGTGAAACAAATCTGGAATACTAAGTGAGAGAAGAGATGACTTCAGAATGTTTACTGACTTTACAAAATTCCACTTTTTAGAATTTTATGTGGTTTTCTTGGAAAACTTTTGCCATATTTCACACCCTGGCTCACTACATACTTGTCAAGGCAAACTGTATGACATTTATGAATTTATTCTATTTTTTGCCTAGAATCTTAGTCCTCTTATAAGAATATTTGATGTTAACTACTTGCCTACTTTACAATTTGTTCCTATTACATTTTTTAAGCAAATATGTTTTCGTGCCCTCTGTAACATTTCTTGTAACATCCTCTACATTAACTGATCTGAGATGCTTGTGTCTGTTACTTACTTGGAGTTCTAAGACACCAAATTACATGTGAGGTCCCACAAGGTTCCATTTTAGGGCAGTTACTTTTTCTTGTGTATATCAATGACCTTTCATCAGTAACATTACCAGATGCCAAGTTTGTTTTGTTTGCTGCTGATATGAATATTGCAATAAATAGCAAATCAAGTGTAGTCTTAGAAAGATCGGCTAATAAAATATTTGTGGATGTTAATCACTGTTTCCTAGCCAATTCCTTGTCACTAAACATTGAAAAAACACACTTGTAGTTCAGAACTCGTAAGGGGTATCCCACGAGTATATGTGTAACATATGATGACAAGCAGATTGAACAAGTGGACAGTGTTAAAGTCTTGGGATTACAGCTTGATAATGAGTTCAACTGGGAGGAGCACACCACAGAACTGCTGAAATGTCTTAACAAATCTCTTTTTGCCATTCAAATTGTGTCACACATAGGGGATATAAAAATGAACAAGCTAACATATTATGCTTACTTTCATTCCATAATGTCATATGGGATTATTTTTTGGAGTAATTCATCAAGCCAAGCTAAGGTTTTCCAATCACAAGAAAGTGCAGTAAGAGTCATATGTGGTGTGAACTCAAGAACATCATGCAGAAGCCTGTTTAGGGAACTAGGGATACTAACTACTGCTTCCCAATATATGTATTCCTTAATGAAATTTTTCATTAAAAATATATCACTTTTTCAAACAAACAGCACAATTGATAGGTCTTAAAGTCACTTACTCTTGCAAAAAAATGTGTGCATTATTCGGGGACCAGGAACACACATTTTCAATAACTTGCATAAAAGTCATAACAACCAATGAAAGTCAGTTCAATAGAAGCCAAAAGGATTTATTGGTGGCCAACTCCTTCTACTCCACTGATAAATTTCTCAGCAGAACCAACTGATTTGTACATATATTCTGCTCCATTTCAGTGCAGTAATTTGTTCATTATAAATGAGTATTGTAGTAGTTCTATTACATGTTTATTACCTTATAAATAAATAAAACTTTTTTATTTTAAATACATTATATTAGTGTTTCTAAAATGGTTCTTTCATATAGTGTTCACTAGAAAAAATGACGATCATTCCACTTGGAACCTGTGGAAGGTACATTAGCTTATTTGCTTCAGTTGTAAATATTTGTCATGTATTATTGTTTTTCCAGCATATTCTGCATTCTGGAGGATCTCCTCACTATTGATCAATTGGACAACCTCTCTCTCTTGCACTGGTGTTGAGTGCATGGGCCTCCCACTCTATAGCTCTAAAATTTAGGATCCCCCATCTCCTATTACAGTATCAAGTTAGGGGAACATATGATATTCCCCAAGTTTTCTCTGTAATTTTCTTCCATTTTGACTCCTGAGGCAGATGGTCTATTAGAGCATCAAATTACCATGTTAGCCCCATCTGTGTTGCTTATCAATAGGTGGTTATTTCCATTTTGGATTCTGTTATAACATCACAATTATTTTAGAGTACTTTCCAGGAATCAGTGTTGGCATTTACCCTATCATTTTGACATATATTCCAACCCTGAACTTGTTATTATTCATTTCTGATTTCAGCCAGCTTTCTGTCCCTAATACTATGGAGATATTATTGCCTGTAATAAGCTATACTAATTCTTGGACATACCATGGATATTCCTGCAGTTTACTAATATCATATCAATATTTTCTCTTTCTGATCTGCAAGGACAAAAATTCTCCTATCAAAGCTGATCTCTATCTTCAGTAACTCATTGTCCTTAAGAAGGGCTTTCTTCAACCTAAAAAAAAGCCCATTTTGCAGGCCACACATACTCTGATACCCTAGTATATACTTCCAGTACATATCTGCCTGTGACCTTATCTGCTATTTAGAAATTAATTGGAAATAACACTGAAATGAGGAAGAGGTAGATCATGCATAATGGACATGTTTCAACAGTGAGAAAAAGCATGTGTTGTAGCAGATCAGAATATTGTCTGAGAAAGAATTTTAAATTCTTCCACTGAGGCAGAATGAAAGAATCTAAGTCTCTAACAAATTGTCACAAATAAAGATCAGATAAACAGTTACTGAAAATCTTTGGTGCCATTATGTTTCAGTAACAGTATGAAGAGTCATATCAGCCAATATATTCAGATTGTGAATATTTATGAGCTAATCTTGTTAAAATGATGCCTCTCCTGTAAACACTAGAGTTGCACTTAAGCAAGGGATGACACATTGTTGACTAGCACAATTCCAGTGCAGATAAAATGGCTGCTTAATGGTCCTTGAACACACTGTAAGTGGTATGGTTTCAGCAGGTTATCATTTAATACTCCCTAGAAAGCCACATGCTGTGGCTACTTGTCTTACCCTGATACAAGAGTCATAATCGTTGGATGAAATACTGTCTCCTCAGAATGTAGAACCTCTCCCATCTAACCCTACCCCAGCCACAAGCAGTTGGCTTAGCAATCTCATATTTATTAAGATGACAATCAGTTGCTTCAAATGTGTGCACAACACAAAGCTGAATTTAATCATGATTACAGAGGAGAAAGTGAGACAGCACTGAGGAAGGATCATACTTATCTTGTTGTCGTTCATCAGTTCCTTCAATCATTTCATTAAATGTCACAGAAAAATAAAAAAAAATACATATATAAAATAAAATAAAAAGTAAAAATCAAAATATTCAGGAATTCTTCCACTTGACAGAAACTCAGTGAAAACATCATATTTTCCTTAGAACATACATGTGTAATTTGTAATTCAGTACTTTTGAAACCATGTAGTTGTGGAATCACATTGTCATTTATTAGTACGAGCAACAGTAATTGAAATGAAATGAAATGTTTGAACAACAGGCTGTAGACTCATCTCCCTGGGCTTTTTTTAGTGTCACGATGTAGCACATATCTCTGTCCAGGAGTACTTGCTTAGGACAAAATCCATTTTGACACATTTAGTAAGTCACCATTAAGGCTGATGTGGTCCTTGGTTATTCAATAAAAAATGTAAGAAGACTGCTTTAGATATTTTACTCCCAACTTATATGTTTGCTGAGAATCTTCTTTCTATGATGGTTTGTCCATATGATAATGTTAACAGCAGTTTCATGAACACTCATAATTTCACATATTATTTCTGAAATACGTGTTTCCAAAATATCATCCCCTATAGGATTATGGAATACGAGACCGAGACAGAAAAAAAAAATTGCTGTAATGGAGCAGATTCTACAAATTTTTATACTGCAGGCACAAGCTGTCCCACTAATGTGGATGAACATTATCACTTTAAGGCACATCTATTTTCATGACATGGGACACTTTCTTTTTTGTGTCCAGACAAGAAATAAGTCTAACAAGAGTATAGTTTAGTAGAGACCTGCCTACAGTCTTTAAATAAATGGAACTGTTTTACTTCCAGTGTGTACCTCTCTGTGACTTTACTGTCATTTTGATATTCCTTTAGGATCAGTCACCAACAAATCCCAAGCTAAGTTTCTTATATTTGCACTCTGCTTATTTTGCTGGAGAACCGATGGCTTTAATTTTTTTCTCCTTTTCATACATTGGATGTTTCTGTTTTGTTGCATATTGAAGTTGTTAAATCTACCAGAAGAGGTGGAAGCAGAGGTTTATCACTTTCATAGTGAGACAAATACGCTTCAGTAACTTTTGCAAAGCAAACAAAAATGTTTAACTTAACAAGTATGAGCTTATCTTTTACAGTGTTTGTGTAACTGTGAATGACTTACAACTTGGTTTGGTTACCTATCCCATCTCAACATTGGATTTATACTTTTACATGTCATCCCAGATTTCTGTGGGTGTTGGTACTGCTGGATGATTGCATAACCATCAATGTGCACAAAATTTTAACCCATATTTTTTGGTGTTTAAAGATAATATATAACCTTCAAATCTTGGAGGTGAATCTTTGAACAAATGGTAGAGACTATTCAGAATAAAGTCCACACTGATTTTGAAGTTATGCCACTTCCTCCCTGCAACACTTTACATCTGGAACATGCATTGATAATAGCAAAATTTTTGAAATTTCAAGATTCTAAATAGAACTTTTCAATTTTTTAAAATATTTACTCAGAAGTTGTGTGTCCTATAAAGGCTGATGTATGGTAACAAGTAACAATGAGTTCACATCAGGATGCCAAAATTGAAAATAAATATCCACTTGCTTAGTTTGTGTTGAAGAATTAAGGATCTTCTCAAAAAGTAACCTAATATGAACTTCTATCTCAACACACTATGGCAAAATGTGCTGAAATTGGTAACTATCCTGAAACAGCATAAATACACACACTTTCTGTCACTGCAGGAAAACTTTTTCACATTTTGTCTATCATGAAACGTAGTGGCAAAAAGTTCAGTAATGCTAGTGCACCTATTACACGTATAATTCAGATTTGCACACTTCTTAGGCCAGAGAATTTGAGACTCAATATTATTACTTCCAGAAAAGTATGGAGAAAATGTATTATAAGTATTACTGATAGTTTCTTTTGTTTGAAGCTCTGCTCTCTCTGACATGCTTGTATTTGTCACTGTCGAATTTTCAGAAACAGTTATAGTGTTGGGTTTTGAAGTCTCTGAATACTGCTTAGTTCCAGCTCTCTCGTTCTTTAATAACGGGTGATATTTACAAGAACAAAATATGTTTGGTGCGAACTGTAATGTATTCAAAACACACTAACCACCCAGCATACTGAACCAAACAATAAAACAAAATTGTTAGCATGTGAGGCAGTCTTAACCTATAAGAGCACACGTGAGTCACATTTACATAGATGTCATTGTACACCCTCACGGAGAACTGTGACCCAAATTTTATTAACAAGTATTGTGACTTTTGTAGTGATGTCACTTAGTTCATATACATTTCCCTATGGTAGCTTAAAATGGTGTTATGCTTCCCACATCGCATGTAAACTTATCACACCAAATTGTCCTTTCCAGAGGCAATAAAGTAAAAGAAAGTTACAGAAATCATGCAATGAAGTGATATTTGGAAAATAGTAATTTTGGGAGACATATAAAAATAAAGACTTTTGCAGGCCTGTAAAACTTAGTAAATGAAATAATGCCTTTTAAGAATTTTAAACAGGCATGCAAACCTTGCTAGAACATGAAATTATGATATAAAACGATTTTGAAAAAATGCAAACATATGAACATATTACATAACAATGTGCGAAAGAAGTATAACAGTGCTGCAACTAGAACATGAAACTTTGATATAAAAGACTTCATGAAAAAAGCATTATGTAACACTGCCAAAAAGAAAACACACAAAAAACTTGCTGCTGCTATTTTCACCACAGCTAATCTAGTACCAGATCCCTTCTCTAAAGTATTGTATTGCACAACATCTAAAACAAAGGAAACAAAAACCTGACAACAGAAACATCCATTTGTGGTATCAATACAGCATACATGGTCCATTAGTTATGTGAATCAATAGAACTCATCCACATCTGAGGACCCAGTATTTTCATTATCTGTTATACTTACTTAGATTGTAAAAACACTTCTCATCAAGAAATGATTCTAACCCTGTTCTAAAAGCTGTATCCTTTTCTAACGTCTTTATGTAAACTGATAGTTTAAACTGATGGATAAAAGCTGACACCAAAATGGCACATATGTCCTTGAGCATATTTGTTTTTATTTGTTCTGTATGTATCTGTGAGTATTATAAAAAAAAAACTAACTTGCTGCTGTATTATCCTTCCAAATAATTGTATTGCACTGCTTCTAAAACACAGGAAACAAAAAACTGACAACAGAAAAATCCGTTTGTGATATCAATACAGCACATGGTACATTAGTTATGTGAAGCAATAGAACTCATCCATAAATGAGGCCCCAGTATTCTTGTTATGTGGTATACTCACTTACAATGTGAAAACATTTCTCATCAAGAAATGATTCTAAACCTGCTCTAAGAGCAGTATCCTTTTCTAACCTCTTTATTTAAATTGGTAGTGCATTACAAAAGCTGACGCCAAAATGGCTCTCATGTCTTTGAGAACATTTGTTTCTATTTCTTCTGTATGTAGGGACCTATATCTGTGAGTATTATAGAAGTGGTAATCACAGTTGATCTGTGAAACACTGTGTGCAGGTCTTGTCATTGACACACATTTGTAAATGTACACAGAGTTTACAGCAAGCAAAAGAAAAAAAAAAAAAACTTTTTAATTAGGGACTTGCAATGAATCCTAGCAGAGTAGCATGGAATGGTTTGAATAGTCTTCTCTGTAAAAATTTCATTTACTTGACACTTAATTTTACCTCAGTAAAGTCATTCCATAAAGTACAGGGGACTGCAAGTAATAAAAATAAACCATTCTAGCAACATCTGTGGAGCAAACTATAGAATTAGTTCTTAGAGCAATATATGCAAAAATGCATCTCCAGCAGAATGTAGTTAGCATGGTCTGAATAAGAGACAGTCTGTTGGCATTGAACAATGAATGCAAGTACTTGAGGTTTTGATCAGTTGTCATAACCATAACATTGCACACGATTACACTTGCATTATCTGCAAACACCATGAGCTCAGTTGCAGTTTCTGAGGTATGTATGTCATCTGCATAAGTAAGGATCAGGTGGAGGCAATGCTGTAATCCTATTTCAACTTTCTTTATATCACATATTACCTGATTTTATGATTAAAATGATCTGATGTGAGTTCTGTTATACAAATATGAGTGAAACCACTTGTCTTCAACCCATTTTATGCCCATTCCTTCCAACTTATCTTTTGGAACTTCATGACTAACGATAGTGAATGCTTTAGAAAGGTCTAATTTAACTTCTACATAATCATTGTTGTTATCCAAGTTTCTAATTGTTTCATCCATATAAACCCTTATCTCTGTTTCTGTTCTCATTCCTGTTTGAAAGGCATGTTGACTAGCATTCATTAGACTGTAGGTGTTTAAGTACTTGGTATACTCTAACACAAGGTTTTGCATTCTGCTGAAAGTGCTGATCAGATTTTACTGATTGTGGTAAATATATTGCAGCTGAAAATGTTTCAGAAAAGTGTCATTTACATTATTTGCTGAAAAGAATTCAGCGGTAATTTTTTATCACTCATGCGTATATTGTGTTATGAGTGTAATTGTGAGTGTGAGTTTGCCATATATTTTAAGCAAATGTTATCTATGTTTCAGTCTATTACATTTGGCTTCACTCAATAAACAATCTGGACACAGAAAACACTAACACTACACTCAGGTGATTTTGGCTTGTACAGATATCTATAGTAAATGAATGGGCAGCTACAAAATTGATTTGCTTTCAATTACTTGAAATCTCTTCATTTGTAAATATCATCAAAATTGTATTTCGATGAAGATTATCTTGTTGAATTTAAATACAGTACCTACACTGATGAGCCAAAACCTTATGACCCTTGCCCTACATGACATTGGATGCCCCGTGGTGGCATTCTGGGCATGTGATGCAGAAACAAAAGTATGAAAGCAGAGCAGACATGAAGGGGGGATCACCCTAGCAAAGATGTAGACTGCAAATGAGGAAATGCTGAACCTGTGAACAAGTAACTCTGAAATGGGTAAGCTGGTCAGATGTTCACATGCTACTGTTATGAGAATCTACAGAAAGAGGTTGAACAACAGTAAAGCTACCACTAAAATTCAGATGGGTGGACATCCTCAATTATTCACAGAATACTGATTGTGGAGGCTTGTTTGTTCTGTAAAGTGAGATAGATGGTGATCTGTTGCATCACTGCTGAAAGATTGCGATGCTGGTGCATGAACAAGTGTCTCAAGGCACATAGTTCATCATACACTGTTGAACATGGAGGCCTGTGCAAGACCATCGCTATGTGTACACATGCTGACTGAACAATAACATCAATTGCAATTGCCGTGGGCACAAGACCATCAGAATTTGGCTGTTGATCAATGGAAACATGGGTCATTGGGTGAATCGTATTTTTGCTACACCTGGTCCCTGATTGTCTCTACAAATCATATCATCAAGCTGAACTGCAGCTCAAAATGTGTAGTGTCCCACAGATGCATGTTGGTGGGAACAGTACATATCTTGGAGCCAAACCCATCCAACAGTGGTTTGAGAAGCATCATAATGAACTCACACTGATGTTTTGGCTACCAAATTCACCTCATGTAAATCCTATGGAACCCAGCTGGGCTGCTGTCAGGTACCATCAGCATGTACGCAAAGAAGCAGCAAGTTCCTTAAGTTAATTAAATGACCTGAGTGTAGAAATTTAATGTCACATACCTACACAAACCTATTAAAAAAACTGTCAGATCCGTAATACACAGTATTTGTTGTGTATTTTGTTCCAAAGAAAGACAACCAAGATATTAAGCAGGTGGTCATAATGTTTTGGCTCATCAGTGTCTTTAAGCCTGCTTGCGAAAAAATTGTAGCCACTAGGATGGATAACTTTTGTAGGGAAGGATGCAAGTTAATTCGAATTAACATACCAACAATTGTATGTGAATGAGGTCATTGTGTTTAAATATTCAGAATTAGATGTACAGGCATTGTGTAAACTATTATTATTATTATTATTATTTCTTTTTTTCTAAATTAAATTTTCTATTACACTGTTCTTTTATCTGTAAGCAGCTGATGTGCCATATCACTGTTCTCGTTGTTACAAATGTAAAGTTACACTTTTGCTCTTTAAAGCAATTAGTCAATTAGTGGTATTTTTTTATTTTACTTATTTATTTATTTATTTTAAAGCGTGGGGGGTTCGCTGATAAGTGTCAAACAACAAGTCCAATAGTCCAGTGTTGTGAGACCTTCAATTTTTCTGTCACTTATTGCAGTTTTTAACCCTTGAAAATTATTAAAATATGTGGAAAATTCCAACTTACATCATAAAATGGAGCATCATTGGAGTATACACACCATCAAATCAGATCAAGAATCAGTCCCCACTTTGAGGAAGTGTCAGTAACACCACATCTAATGGGGTTATACACTGTAGTCTTCAAACCAGCCTTTGATTAGAGGAGAGATTTACCTTATTTGTTGCAGCTAAAAGAAAAAAAAGTCTTACTTGGATAATTCATCTCTGATAATGCTATTTTAAATATCACATGTATTCAGTATTGGAACAGAAATTCCTTTCAATATACCATTCTACCTATTACAACTCAATAACTGTGGGAAGACTATCATTCTACACAAGTCAGTGAGTAATTGGCAGTATCAGATCAGTTCATATTCTGATTACCTTTTAGTATTTATGATTTATTCAACTTGGAATTCCAGTAGAAGAAAAAAAAAGTAAAAAGTAATACAGTGAATAAAATGTGCATAAACCCAGTATGTTCTAGGGAATATTGTAGCGTATCAGACTGCCCAGTTCTGAAACGTAACAGTTCAACTCACTGTTGTCCAAATTACATTGTTTCCAGAAGTAATCCCTTATACATAGTTCATTAGCACTGGTTGTTTGTGAGACTTTTTACTTTCATAGCATCTATCAGTAAGTGCCATGTCGATGTAAAACAACATGTCATATGATACTGGTATCAACAACGTATAATTGGAAAATTAGTTTTGAGGGGAAGAAGTTCATTCATGTTAGCCAGTGGTGAAATGCTAAGCAGATAGTGAAGATCATGAATGCGAACACAAGTGGGTACACACAAGTCACAAAGTGCAGATTCTTAAAATGAAATTTCAGTACATTACTGTTGTAACCCAATGAGAAGTAATTTTTAAGGAAACACAGCAATTAGTACAAATACTAAATGTTTTTTACTAGCTCATTCCAAATTGTTTCATGTTGCAGGATGTAGATATTTCTGCAAACATTTATTTTTATGCTACAGTTAGGATCCGTGTATATATTTTAAATTCCATTTATAAATTTAATAATTGAAGAGAATACCCTTTTATTATTAGGCTGAAGACCCAGGCATGCCATCTGTGCAGGAAGCTGTAAATTTGGAGGAGACATGTGAAGGAGAACAGTCAGCACTCTCAAATGTAAGTTAAACATTTATTTTAATGGTAGAAGAATAGAGAGTGCAAAATCGTTCACTCATCATAATTTATAGTAATAACAGAGATGTTAATGCCATGCTGATCACAGTAAGCTCAGCATTAACACTCAGACAATCAGCGTTACAGAACTGCGGCAGTTAATGCAAAATATATATTTCCTTTGACACAAATAATTAATAATCTCTATCGAGTCATGGGAGGCATTATTTCACTCTCCTCTGTAAACACTGCAGTTGCACTTAAAAATAGCAATGACACATTGTTAACTTACACAATTGCAGGTGGAATGGCTGCTTGATGGTCCTTGCACGCACTGCAAGTGGTACGATTGCAGCAGGTTATCATTTAATACTCACCAGACAGCCATGTGCTGTAGCTACTTGTCTTACCCTGATACAAGAGTCATCATCATTCCATGAAGCACTGTCTCCTACCTAAGTCACAAGTTGTAGGCTTAGTAATCTCATATTCCTTAACATGACAATCGGCTGTATCAAATGTGTGCACAACACAAAACTGAATTGAATCATGATGACAGAGCAGAAAGTGAGACACCGCTGATGATGGACCATACTTATCTTATCTTCTTCCATCAGTGTCTTCAAACATTTCATTAAGTATCACACAAAAACAAAAACAAAAAACAAAAAAACAAAAAGAAACAAAAGATAAATATAATATAAAGTATAAATAAAAATTTCAAAAATATTGAGAAATTCTTCCTCTTGATACAAACTCAGGGGAAACATCATATTTTGCTTAGAACACGCAGGTGTAATTTGTAATCATCTCTGTTTGAAACCATCTAGTTGTGGAGTCACATTGTCATTTATCAGAAGGAGCAATACTAATTCAAATGAAATGAAATCCTTGGACAACAGGCTGCGGACAGCAGAAAAATGTGACTGATTTACTGTATTCTAATTTTGTATTTAAAATTTGGTTTTGATGAATATATGCACAGTGCATTGTTAATTCCTTTTTATTTTATTTATTTATTCATCCTTAGACCATTCAATACAACAATATCAAATGTGTTATATACGTTACAGAAATAACACACAGGCTGTTCACATTAAAGTGGTGACCACTGTCTACGTTTGACATCAAATAATAATAACCACCTGCAGATAGCGGCCTGCAGATAGCGGGTGGCATCACTGACAGTGGATGGTATATAATGCATTTTGGAGGGATGGAGAAAACAGTGCAGGTGTTATAATTTGGAAACAGCATGATTTATGTGATGTCCAAAAGGCTGTGATCATCGGCTTTTTTGCCAGCGGTGGAACCTTTTCCGAAACATCCAAGATTTTTAAACTCTTTGGTTGCCACCATGATTAAAGTATACTGTGCATGGCAAAAATGCACTCTCCGAAACTAACGACATCTTAATTGTGGTGCACCACTGACCAAACATGACAGGGCTGAATGACGGCTGCAGAGAAGTGCACCTGCGAATAGAACTGCAACAGTTAGGTCACTGAGTGCTGTGATTAACCAAAGGGCTAGTAAGAGTGTCTTCTCCATGACTGATCACTTAATGTTTCTGTGTATAGGCCTCTGCAGTAGGAGCATGGTTCATGCACTCTTGCTGACTGCTATTTATTGGCAACAAAATCTGAGATATGCTTACCAATTCTGCAGCTGGACATCCACTGACTGGTGACAGGTGGCCTTTTCATATGAATCATGTTTTGTGCTCCATCAGAAAGGTGGCCAGTGTTAATTTTAAGAAAAGAAAGAGTTTTAGGCTTGAGGAGGGAGCGTTATGGCCTGTGGAATATTTTTCTGGCATTCCCTGTGTGATCTCAATATTCTGGAATGCACAGTGTATCAACACACTTATGCATCTATCATTGTGGACCATGTCCACCACTATGTGCAGTTTGTTTTTTGTTAGTATGATGGCATCTACCAGCAGGATAATGCAATGGTTCAAACAGCTCCAAAATGGGTTCACATTTAAACTGAATTGTGGATACGTGGAACTACCTTGATCAGGCTTTTAGTGCCATGGATAATCACCTGAGACACCTAGCACAACCGTCCATGGCACTAGAGTCAGTATCGCTCCATATCCCCTCCAGAACATCATTGACTTTCTTCCTCCATGTCTCACTGTGATCAACCCTTCAAAAGTTGGTTACTCAGGCTTTTGACTGGCAATCACATTAATGTGAGTAGACAGTGTATACACACATATAAAATGTAAACAAATTAGCATAGGATAAGCAAAGTTAGAGCAGGAATTTGACCATGGCCTAATCAATGGAACCATCCTAGCATTCACTTTGGCCTCTTCAGAAAACCATGGAAAACTCGAGTCAGAATGGCCAGGTCGTGAATAGCATAGTTTGCATTGAGAATTGAGATTACAGCATGCACAAGAAGTATGTAAATATATCAATGTCATTGCTAGACATGAAGCTTAAAAATAGGGAGCTTTTAAAGTGTCACTTAGTACTACACGTAAATACAATGTACATAAAAATCTTAAACAATTAAAACAACTGCAATTGCACATCCAGTAAGCTCCAACAAATTATTTTTCACATAAAATATATGAACACAAAAATACAGGATTGCCTTACTTTACTATGAAAGTATTCCTTTGATGAATCTGGGGTTTCTTGCATAAACAATCCCTTGTGCAGTGATACTGATTGTCGATGATAGTGTAGACATTTACTTCTCAGTTTGGTCACAAATTACATTGAATGGTTTAAAAAATTGTTGAGAAAAATACACTTGAGTTTAATCATGTAATGATGACACTTAACACAGTTTTTCTCTTATCTTTTTAAATTAGCAGCATGTTAAGTTTTTTTTGTGTTGTAATTAACATATTTTGATTAACATGGGATAGCAACATAAAATGAATTTAATTTAGTTCTGTACACATTTATTGTTTCATCAATTTGTTTCTCAGTCTCACTTATTTTTCTCTTTTTTCCTTAGCTATTCTTTGGGAAGTGTTTGACTCACAACAGAGTGCAATGTCCATAGGTTACTCTGCTCTGTCTGATAGTTTATCAGCAGATTTTATAAGCTTTCCAAAATCAGTTTCTAAACATGCTCTATTCTTCTTTAACGATCCCCATTTTTCTTTCAGTTTTCTCTTTCTTTCAGAGCCACACTCATCTCCCTGGGATTTTTTTTTAACTGTCAGGATGTAGCATATATCTCTGTCCAGCAGTACTTACAGAGTAAAAAATTCATTTTGACACATTTAGTAAGTCACCACGAAAGCTTATGTGGTCTTTGATTATTCAATAAGAAATTTAAGAAGACTCCTTTAGATATTCTATTTCCAACTATATGTTTGCTGAGAATCTTCTTTCTGTGACAGTTTGTCCATATGATAATGTCAACACCACTTTCATGAGCACTCATATTTTCACATATTCTTTCTTAAGCATGTGCTTCCAAAATATCATCCACTTTAGGATTTTGGTATACAAGACCAAAACGGAAAAAAACTGTTGTAATGGTGCAGATTCTACAAGTTTTTTACAGTGCAGGCACTAGCTGTCCCATTCATCTGGATGAACATAATCACTTCAAATCATATTTATTTTCTTGACGTGGGACTCTTTCTTCAGTACAACATTTTTTGTGTCCAGATAAGAGACAAGTCCAACTAGAGTATAGTTTACCAGATATCTTTCTACAGTCTTTAAATAAATGGAACAGTTTTCCTTCCAGTATGTACCTCCGTGTGACTTTATTGTCACTTCGATGTTCCTTCAGGAATCGATCCGCAACAAATTCCAAGCTAAATTTCTCATATTTGCACTCTGCGTATTTTGCTGGAGAACTGATGGCTGTAATTTTTTCTCCTTTTCACACATTGGATGTTCCTGTTATGTTGCAGTTCAAAGTTGTCAGATCTGCAGGAAGAGATGGAAGCAGTGGTTTGTCACTTTCATAGTGAGCAAAAAATTCTTCAGTAACTTTTGCAAAGCAAACAAAGATGTTTAACTTAACAAGTATGAGCTTATCTTTTACAGTGGTTGTTCAACTGTGAATGACTTAAAACTTGGTTTGATTACCTATCCCATCTCAACATTGGGTACATACTTTCTCATGTCATCCTAGATTTCTGTGGATGTTCGTACTGCTCGATAATGATATAACCATTAAAGTGCACAAAATTTCAACCCGTATTTTTTGGTGTTTGAAGGTAATATATAACCTTCAAATCTCGCAGGTGAATCTTTGAACAAATGCTAGAGACTACTCAAAATGAAGTCCATACTAAATTTGAAGTTACACCACTACTCCCGCTCCAACACTTAACATCTGGAACTTGCATTGATATTTGCAAAATTTTTGAAATTTCAATATTATATGTAGAACTTTTAAATTTTTTAAAATATTTCCTTTGAAGTTGTGTGTCCTATAAAAGCTGATGTATAGTAACAAGTAACAATGTGTTTAGCTCAGGATGCCAAAACTGAAAATAAAAATCCACTTGCTTAGTTTGTGTTGAATAATTAAGGGTCTTCTCAAGCAGTAAACCAATATGAACTTCTGTATCTACACACTAAAGCAAAATGTGCTGAAAATGGTAACTATTCTGATACAGCATAAACACACACACTTTCTGTCACTGCATTAAACGTTTTTCACATTTTGTCTATCATGAAAGATAGTGGTAAAAAGTTCAGTAATACTAGTGTACCTCTTACAGGATTAAATCAGATTTGCACACTTCTTTGGCCAGAGAATTTGAGCCTTAATATTATTACTTCCTGAAATGTAAGGAAAAAATGTGTTGTCATTATTTTTGATAGTTTCTGTTGTTTGGGCTTCTGCTATCTCTGACATGCTTTTATATGTCACTGTCAAATTTTCAGAAACAGTTGATATGATGGATTTTGAAGTCTCGAAGAAGTGCTTAAATCGTCTCTTTCTTTCTTTAATAACTGGTGATGTTTTACTGTAATAAAAAATGTTTGGTGCGAACTGTAATAAAATAAAAAAAAAAAAAATAACCACCCAGCATACTGAACAAACCTATAAAAGAAAATTATTTGCATGTAACAGAGTCTTAACCTATAAGAGTACACATGAGTTGCATTTACATAAATGACATTGTACACCCGATGGAGAACTGTGACCCCAATTTTCTTAACAAGTACCGTGACTTGTCACATAGTGCATATAGATTTTTCTACGGTAGCTTAAAATTGTGTAATGCTTCCCACGTGTCATGTAAACTTATCACACGAAATTGTCCTGCCAGAGGTAATAAAGTAAAACAAAGTTACAGAAATTATGGAATGAAATGACATTTTGAAAATAGTAATTTTTGGGAGATATAAAAATAAAGAAGTTTTGAAAGCCAGTGAAACACAGTAGATGAAATAAGGCCTTTTAAGAATTTCAAAGAGGCATACAAATCCTGTGAGAACATGAAATTTTGATATAAAACAATATTGATAATAATGCAAACATATGAATATATTACATAACAATGTGCACAAGAAGTAAATCAGTGCTGCATCTAGAACATGAAACTTTGATATGAAACACATTAGGAAAAAAGCTTTATATAACACTACCTTAAGGAAAACACACAAAAAACGCTCTGCTGCTATTTTCACCGTAACTAATTTACTGCCAAAACACATCTTTAAAGACCTATATTGCATTGCATCTAAAACAAAGGAAACAAATTAAGGGACAAAAGAAACATCCTTTTTTGGTATCAAATACAGCTTACATGGCACATTAGTCACGTGAATCAATAGAACTCAACAATAAACTACAGGGATGTCGAATCTAGCAACATCTTTTGAGCAAACCTTAGAATGAGTTCTTAGAGTTAAATATGCCGAACAGAGTCTCCAGCAGAATTCAGTTAGCATGGTCTGGGTAAGAGAAAGTCTGTTGGCATTGAACAATGAATGCAATAACTTGAGGTTTTGATCAGTTGTTATGACTATAACATTGCACACAATTACACTTGCATAATCTGCAAACACCATGAACTCAGTTGCAGTTTCTGAGGTGTGTATGTCAACTAAATAAGTAACGATTGGGTGGAGGCCATGCAACTTTCTTTGCATCACATATTACCTGATTTTATGATTAAAATGATCTGATGTGAGTTCCACAACATGTGAGCTGTTACATGAATATAGGTGAAACCACTTGCCTTCAACCCCTATTATCTTCATTGCTTCCAACGTATCTCATGCAACTTGATGACTAACAATGGTGAAAGCTTTAGAAAGGTCTAATTTAACTTCCACATCATCATTATTGTTATCCAAGTTTCTAATAGTAAATAACTGGGCAGCTACAAAATTGATTTGCTTTCAATTACGTGGAATCTCTCCATTTGTAAATATTAACAAAATTTTACTCAGATGGTGATTGTCTTGTAAAATTTAAGCCCAAGTTCTTACACTGATGAGCCAAATCTTTATGACCCATGCCCACCACAACATTGGATGACACCTAGTGGCATTCTGGACACATGATCCAGTGACAAAAGTATGAAAGCAGAGCAGGCGTGAAGGGGGGGATCACCCTAGTGAAGATATGGGGTGCAAATGGGGAAATGCTGAACCTGTGAACAAGTAACTCGGGAATGGGTAAGCTGCTCAGATGTTCACATGCTATTGTCATGAGCATATACAGAAAGAGTTTGAAAAACAGAAACTACCACTAGAAGTTAAATGGTTGGACATCCTCAATTATTCACAGCATGTTGGTTGTGGAGGCTTGTCTGCTCTGTAAAATGAGAGAGGTGGTGATCTGTGGCATCACTGCTGAAAGATCACCATGCTGGTGCATGAACAAGTTTTTCAAGGCACATAGTTCATCATACACCGTTGACATGGAGGCCTGTGGAAGACCATCGCAATGTGTACACATGTTGACAGAACAATAACATCCATCGTGACTGCAGTGGGCACAAGACCATCAGGATTTGGCTGTCAATCAATGGAAACATGTCAGCTCATTGGGGAATCGTAATTTTGCTATACCTGGTCCATGCTCGTCTCGACAAATGCCATCATCAAGCTGAACTGCAGCTCAAAATGTGTAGTTTGCCTCAGATGCATGCTAGTGGAAATAGTGATATGTTGTGAGAGACATTCTGTTGCAGTTGCATGGGACCTGTGGTAGAAATTGAAGAAATTCTCGTTGTGTTTCCTGATGGCAATGTCTCTTTGAGCAGTATGATTGTCCATGTCTTGGAGCCAGACCCATATAACAGTGATTTGAGAAGCATCATAATGAACTCACACTGATGTTTCAGCTACCAAATTTACCTGATGTAAATCCTATAGAACCCAGCTGGGTTACTGTCTTCTTTAAAGAGATTTCTAAAGGACATATATGAATTTACTCCACAAATAATACATATTACATGCTTTTGGACACTGAAAACTTTTATTTGACTTGAAGAGTTGCCCCAAAATATTATACCATATGACATTATGGAATGAAAGTAGCCAAAGTATGCAAGCTTTTTCATTTTTATGTTGCCTGTGTCTGCTAACACTCGAATTGCAAATACAGATTTGTTTAGATGTTTCTGCAGTTCTGTGGTGTGCCCCTTCCAACTGAATTTATTATCAAGCTGCAATCCCAGGAATTTAAAACTGTCAACCTCTTCTATCTGCTCTTCATCATATTTTATGCATATGCTGGGTCAAAACCTCTTACAGGTTCTGAATTGCATATAGTGACTCTTTTAAAAGTTTAATGTCAGTGGGTGGGCTTTAAACCATTTATTAATAACCATGAAAATATCATTAGCAGATCTTTCTAGACTCAAACCTATTAACAAACTGTCAGATCCCTAATACACAGTATCAGTAATGCATTTTGTTCCAAACATGGACAAACAAGCTATGAAGTAGATGGTGATAATGTTTTGGCTCATCATTGTCTTTAAGCCTGCTTGTGAAAAACTGTAAACACTTGGATGGATAACTTTTGTAGGGAAGGATGCACGTTAATTCGAATTAACATACCAACAAAAGTATATGAATGTGAATGTCATTGGGTTTAAATATTCAGAATTAGATGTACAGGCATTGAGTAAATTAGTATTATTATTTTCTGTTTTGCTAAATTTCATTTTTAATTACACTGTTCTTTTATCTGTAAGCAGCTGATCTGCTGTACCACAGTTCTCGGTGTAACAAATGTAAAGTATTGCTTTTGATCTTCAAAGCAATTAGTTGGATTCTTTTTGCCTTTATAGCTTGGGGTTTTTGCTGGATAAGTGTAAAAAAAACAAGTCCAACAGTCTAGTGTTGTCAGTTCTACAATTTTTCTGTCACTTATTGCTTTTTTAACCCTTGAAAATGATTAAAATATGTGAAAAATTCCAAGTGACATCATAAATTGCAATATCATTGGACTATAGGCCCTCATCAGATCAGATCAAGAATCAGTTCCAAACTTTGAGGAAGTCTAAGCAACACCACATCTAATAGGATTGTACACTGTAGTCTTCAAACCAGCCATTGATTGGAGGAGAGATTTACCTTATTTCTTACAGCTAAAAGAACAGAAAAGTCTTACTTGGATAATTCTTCTCTGATAATGCTATTTTAGATATCACATGTATTCTGTATTGGAACAGAAATTCCTTTCAATATACCATTCTACCTATTACAACTTGTAACATTACAGGACATATTGGGACATATTGAAGTATTCGATACTGTAGACTTTTAGGGGATGTCGATACAGATATGCAAAATGTGGGGGGAGGCTTTGGTGATGTTTAAATGTTGTAGTGTGTCAATATTGGGACATTTTGCGCAGAAGGAGCAAAAGTAGAAATGGTGTAAGTATGTATTAGTGTTGGTAGCCTATTTTCATTCAATTTTGTAATTATGTTTCATTTTGTGGAGGAGGGACTCACTGTTTGCTGTGGCTCTGATTAATTGTATAAATTATCAGTTTTGAGCTGGATTATTTCGTATAATATGGACAAGATACTTTTAAAAACTCACCAGCTAAAGAGAAAGTCTGTGAATGATCATTTAATGCACACTTCTGGAACTTTCTATGGAGAAATTCTATATTATGATCGCAAAAATACGAAAACTTGTGAAAACTGTTTCATAATCTAATTTCGAAAGATGATTTGTATCAAGAAATATTGCTAAAAAGATTTGTTTGCATTTTGAAACACGATTTAAATCATTTTACATATAGATAGTTGTTCTAAATCACTCAAGAAATATCCAGAATAAAATGTCAAGATATTTCTGGAAACATCGGTACAAATCTGGTGAAGGTTATTCAGAAGCTGGTAGAAAAATGTTATAAAATCTATTTGGAAATTATGCTTGTAAGAATTTATATGTACTGATCCTTTTACTTACTTTAATCTGTACTAAAATTCTGTAATGTCTAATTTAGTTTTAAGTCGTGAATTGCTATCGTATTGTAAACAAAACATTGTCAAAGACTCTCATTGTTTGGAAAGATATTAATACACCTAGGAGTTGTCAGTGGCCAGTTCGGATATGCAGTGCGGTTAGCTCGGAGAGTCAGTTGTTGAGTCTGTGAAGTCTGTCAGTTCTGTTTGTAAATAAACGTCTGTAATGAAGAATTACTTGTTGTCGTCAATATGAACTCACGAAGCAGACACCTCCTAATGCAACGTTTTAATTTGGTGTTGAGGAGCTGAAATGTTATAATTTGGTGCAGAAAGTCCTGGGACGTTATAATTTGGTTGAGGAAGCTGGGGTGTTATAATTTGGTGGAGGCGCCGGGGCTGTTATAAACTCAATAACTGTGGGAAGACTATCATTCTACACAAGTCAGTGAGTAATTGGCAGTATCATATCAGTTCATATTCTGATTACCTTTTAGTATTTATGATGTATTCAACAGTGAATTCCAGTAGAAGAGAAAAAAGTAAAAAGTAATACAGTGAACAAAATGTGCATAAACCCACTATGTTCTAGGGAATATTGTAGCTAATCAGACTTCCCAGGTCTGAAACGTTACAGTTCAACTCACTGTTGGCCAAATTGCATTGTTCCCAGAAGTAATCCCTTATATAGAGTTCATTAGCACTGGTTGTTTGTGAGACTTTTTATTTTCATAGCATCTAGCAGTAAGTGCCATGTAGATGTAAAACCACATGTCATATGATACTGGTATCAACAGCATGTAATCGGGAAATTTGTTTTGAGGGGAAGAAGTTCATCCATGTTATCCAGTGGTGAAACGCTAAGCAGATAGTAAAGATCATGATTGCAAAATAAGTGGGTACACGGAAGTCACAAAGTGCAGATTCTTAAAATGAAATTTCAGTCAATTACTGTTGTAACCCAATAAGAAGTAATGGTTAAGGAACCACAGCAATTAGTAAAAATGCTAAATGTTTTTTACTAGCTCATTCTGAATTGTTTCATGTTGCATGGATGTAGCTATTTCTGCAAACATTTATTTTTATGCTACAGTTAGGATCAGTGTATATATTTTAAATTCCATTTATAAGATTAAGAATTGAAGAGATTACCCTTTTATCATTAGGCTGAAGACCCAGGCATGGCATCTGTGCAGGAAGCTGTAAACTTGGAGGAGACATGTGAAGGAGAACAGTCAGCCCTCTCAAATGTAAGTTAAACATTTATTTTAATGGTATTACAACATGAAATCTTGTCTAGAACAGTTACAGTTTAGCACCTGTTGCAATGGATGGAATTGAGGCACTCCAGGACCACAATTGAAAAGTATTTTTATACCTAAACTTGAAGAGTAATTGTGAAATGCTGTTGTCTGTAGATAGTAGAAAGGCTGATAATCATATGTACTTAAAAGTTTTTGTCGAGCTACCAAAAACGATCTTGGGTTTTATGGAACAATTTGAAAGGAATCATTTACATACAATACTTGAAAGAAAAAAATACCAGCTTGTAAAGAAATCAGTTACCTTGATATTAGTCTCTTTACAACTGAGTAACATGATGATCTTTTATAAATAACGTTTCTGTTCCAATACAGGTGTGAGGTTATTAAGTACCATCTTCATAACTAACTGACAAAACAGTTATATGGGACTATAGTAGTATAGGCTTTTTTGGACATATCATCATATTATTTATGTAAATATGGAACAGGAGTGGCCCCAGCACTGATCCCCCATTTAATTATGCCCCACTCAGATCCCACATTATAGCCATTCTCAACACTGCGGATAATGAGCTTTTTCTGTCTGACATTAAAGTAAAATGTGAAGTAACTGTGATCTACTCCCTGTATGCCATGATGGTCCCACTCTTCGAACAATATTTTGTGATCAACACAATCAAACTCATTAGTCAAACCAAAAAAGATGACTAGTATTCAAAACTTTTTGTTTAATCCATCCAGAGCCTAACAGAGAAAAGAGAATATAGCATTCTCAGTTGTTAAAACATTTCTAAAACTGAACTGTCCATTTGACAGCAAATGTTGTGAAATAAAGTGCCCAGTTATTCTTTTGTACACTGTACTGTACTGTACTGAGTACTTTAATCATTCAGGAAACTGACCATTCTTAAAGGGAAAATTCAAATATGTCTAAGAACAGAGCCAACATGTGCATCACAGTACTTGAATATTCTGCAAGGCAATACATCATATCCATGAGAATCCTTAGTCTTCAGTGATTTAATTATTGACTCAATCCCCCACATGTCAGTATCACAGAGGAGTATTCCAGACATCAATCTCAGAAAGACATTTTCCAAGAGAGTTATATGATTCTCTGCAGAAACTAAGTTACCGGTAATGCTCAAAAAGTGATTTTCTCAATACTGGATATATATCTGACTTATCAGTAACACAAATATATTTACTGCAAACAGACTTTATATTAACCACCATGCACTATTTACCAGAAACATCCTTGACCACTGTACATATGGTTTTAATTTGACCCTGTAAATCAGCTATTCTATTTGTATGTGACATACTCTTTGCTTTTGTAGTAACATTTATAAGCACCTTACATTACTATTTGTAAAGAGGCAACTGTGGCTTGGTTGTGAACACTTATAGTATTTTGATATATTTCCCATTCATTCATGCCGGGGATGTGGTCCTGCTACATCTAGACCTACTACTACATCTATACTCTGCAAGCAACTTTATGCTCTGTGTTGAAATTTATGTCCATTACCACTATAATTTTTTCCTTTCTATATTTTATTCATAGGTCATACATTCAAGGAATGAATGTCAATAATCTTCCATACCTGCTGTAATTTCTGTCTTTTTACATTACTGTCATTTTGTAATAAGTGTGTGGGAGAAATTAATATGTAGGACACCTCTTCTTTGGACATACACTCTTAAATTTCAACGATTACCTCCTGCATGATACACAAAACCTCTCCTGTAATATTTGTTACTGTTATGTCTCTCCTTGAAGCTCTTGTGCTTATTAAATGATATTCTGATGACATAGCCACACTTTGTTTGAGCTTCTCTCTCTCTCTCTCTCTCTCTCTCTCTCTCTCTCTCTCTCTCTCTCTCTCTCTCTCACACACACACTCTCTCTCTCTCTTTATCTCTCTTCTTTTAATACTGCTTGGTAAGTGTCCCACACTGATGAACAACACTCAAGAACAGACAAGAAGGTGTTTTGTAAACCACTTCTTCCATGAATGACTTACATTTTATCAAAATTGGTTTCATGTGGTTATTCAACTTTGCGTCATTCAAAATTGATCTTTCTAGGAATTTTTTGTTTGGTACTGTCTCCAGTGACATCTTGCAAATAATGTGGTCAGTCAATAATGTACCTTTCTTTCTACTTAAACATATTGTACTGCATTTATTTATGTTCTGTGGCAACGGCCAGTCCGTGCACCAATCCTAAAAACTCTGGAGGTTTTTCTGGAATTTTCTGCAGTCATCTGACATTGTAAACTTCCTGTAGAGAACAGCATCATATGCAAGAAGCCTCACAGAACTTCTGATGTTAGCTACAAGATCAATTGTGTATACTCTAAAAGTAAAGACCTCTTAACACATTCTTGTTCTACTTCAAAAATAATCTTTATATTTCTCAGTTTCATTCCATTAAGAATAGTATTTTGAGTTCTGTCTTGACACCAGTCATGAATCTGGTCTGATATGTGGTATTATCTTATTTTGTTCACTAGATGACATTGTTGAACTGTAATGAATCCCTTCTGGTAGTCAAGGAAGACAGTAACAACCTGAGTGCTTTTGTCTGTGGTGCTCTGGAGTTCTTGGGCCAAGAGAGTGGGCTGTGTTTGTATGATCTTTGTTTAAGGGGTACTTGCTGGTATTTACTGAGGATATTTTCATTTTCCATAAACATCATAGGGCATGATAACAGAACACATTTCATAATCCTGCAACAGATTGGTGTAAGCAATGTATGCCTGTCATTATGTGTATCAGTTCAATGATTCCTCTTGAAAGTTGGAAAGACCTGAGAATTTTTCAAACCCCTTGGTGCCCTTCATTGTTATAGTCAGTTAAAATGTTCTGTTAATAGAAAGGGAGAAAGTTCTCCTGAGAATCTTAGGTGTAAATCATCTGGTCCCAATGCCTTTCTACTGATGAGCAATCTCAGTTGATTTGTTATTTTGTCTCACTTATCTCAGTATCAGCCATTTCATCGTTTGGGCTATGATTAGAAGGAGGAATCATATTACAATATTCCAAAGTGAAACAATTCTGGAATACTAAGTGAGAGAATAGATGACTTCAGTCTGTTTACTGACTTTGCATAATGCCACTTTTTCTTAGAATTTTTAGTCTGTTTGGTTGTAAAATATTTACTTTTACCATTCATCAGACCATAGCTCACCACATACTTGTCATGGGATACTGTTCAACATTTCTAAATTCATTGCATGTTTTGTCTAAAGTCCTCATATATGAATATTTGATCTTGACTTCTTAGCTATTTTGCAATTTCTCCCTATCACATTTGTTAAGCAAATATTTCTTTCTTACCCTTTGTAACATTTCTTGTAACACCTGTATGCAAAGATGTTATGATCATTAATGCCATCCTCTACATTAAGTGGTTTGACATGCTTTGGTTTGTTAATTACTTGGAGTTCTAAGACACTACCCTCGCAAGTTGACTCTCAATCTGTGTCAACTAATTTTCAGAGAAGACATTCAAAATAATCTGACACAAATTTCACTCTCTGGCCATTCTATATCTGTAAAATTCAGGTTCCCCGATCCCCTAATACAGTATCAAGTTAGGGAAACATATGGTATTCCACAAGTTTTCTCTGTAATTTTCTGCCAGGTTGACTCTTGAGGCAGATGATCTGTTAGAGCAGTCAATTATCATGTGCGATCCATTTTCGATGCTTATCAATAGCTAGATTATTTTAGTTTTGGATTCTCTTATACTTCACAGTTATTATACAGTACTTTCCAGGAATCAGTGTTGGCATCTAGCCTATCATTTTGATATATATTCCAACCTGAACTTGATGTTATCCATTTCTGATTTCAGCCAGCTTTCTGTTCCTGATGGTATGGGGTCATTATTACTTTCAATAAGCTATACTAATTTTAATCATTATCATGTTTATTGTTGCAGTTTACTAATATCATATCTATATTTCCCCTTTCTGATCTGCAAGGACAAAAACTCTCCTATGAAAGAAACAAAGCTGATCTCTCTCTGTTTTCTGTAACTCATTGTCCTGAAGAAGGACTTTGTTTAATCTAAAGAAGCAAATTTGTATGCCACACATACTCTAATATCCTAGTACACACTTCCAGTACATATCTGTCTGTGTGTTATCTGTTATTTTGAAACTAACGTAAAATAACACTGAAATGAATAAGAGCTGCATCATGCATAATGGACATGTTTTATCAACAGTGAAAAACGTGTGTTGTAGCAGATCAGAATATTCTCAAAGAAAGCATTGTACATTCTTCTGCGGAGGCAGAAGGGAAGTACACAAGTCTCTAAAAAATCTTTGGTGACAATATGTTTCAGTAACAGTATGAGGAGACATATCAGCCAATGTATTCAGAGTGTGAATATGTATGAGCTAATCTTGTTCAAATTATGCTTCTTCTGTAAACACTGCAGTTGCACTTAAACAAGGGATGACACATTATTGAATAGACCAATTCAAGTGCAGGTAAAATGGCTGCTTGATGGTCCTTGCACACACTGTATGTGGTACAGTCACAGCAGGTTCTCACTTAATACTCTTCAGACATCCATGTGGTCAACATCGCTTGCTGTAACTACTTGTCTTACCCTGATACAAGAGTCATAATCATTGCATGAAGTACTGTCTCATCAGGATGCAGCACCTCTAATTTTTAAACCTACCTCAGTCATAAGTAGATACCTTAGTAATCTCATATTCTTTAAGATGACAATCACTTCCTTCAAATGTATTTACAGCACAAAGTTGAATTTGAGAAAATGAGACACCACTGAGAAAGGATCATACTTATCTTGTCTTCTCCCATCAGTGCCTTCAACCATTTCGTCAAATAACACACAAAAACAAAAATGAATACAAACATAAATAATATAAAATAAAGTAAAACTAAAATCAAAATAAAAAAAATATTCAGAAATTCTTCCTTTTGCTCAGGGGAAACATCATATTTTCCTTAGAACACACAAGTGTAATTTGTAATTGTCGATGTATTAAACCACCTAATAGTGGAATCACAATGTCATTAATCAGTAGGAGCAACAGTAATTGAAATGAAATCAAATGTTTGGACAACAGGCTGTGGACTGTAGAAAATGTGACTAATGAACCTTATTCTGATTTTATATACAAAATTTGGTTTTGATGCATCTCTGCACAGTGTATTGTTTATTTATTTTAATTTTGTTTATTAATTATCCTTAGATGATTAAGTACTACAATATTCGATATGTTAGATACAATAGTGAAATAATACACAGTCTGGTCACATTTATATGGTGGCTGTTGCCTATGTTTGACATCAACATGTGATAACTACTTACAGATAGCACATGGTACCACTAAAAGTGGATGGTATATAAAGCAAGTTGGAGGTGTACAAAAAACAGTGCAGGTGTTATCATAATGTGGTAACAGTGCAATTTATCTAATGTATAGGAGATTGTGATCGTTGGCTTTAGTGCCAATGGTAGAAGTGTTTCCAAAACAGTGAAGTTTGTAAGGTCTTTGCTTGCCACCATGATTAAAGTATACTGTGCATGGCAAAATTGCAACAATCAGAAACTGGCATCATCTTAACTGTGGTGCATCATGGACCAAACATGTTAGGGGTGAACAATGGCTGCAGGGAAGTGCAAGTGCATATAGGCCTGCAACAGCTGGGCCACCAACTACTGAGATGAACCAAGCAGCTACTAACAGTGTCTGCTCATTGACTGTTCAGCAAATGTTACTGTTTGTAGGTCTCCACAGCTGATGCGCAGTTCATGCACCTATGCTGACAGCTTATCATCAGCAACAAAGGCTGAGATATGCACACCAATACTGCAACTTCACATCCACTAAGGGGTGACATGTCGCCTTTATATCTGAATTGTGTTATATGCTCCACCTGGCACATGGTCATTGGCATTAACAGTGTGGATCATATGGAAATGGGTTCTACTCCAGGCTTGAGGAGTGAGGGTTATGCTGTGTGGAATGTTTTTGTGGTTATCTTATCATTCTGGAAGGCACAGTGTGTCAACATTTTTACACAACTATCCTTGGTGACCATGTCAATCCCTACATGGGGACAGTTTTTGCTCACCATGATAGCATCTATCAGCAGGATAACGCAATGTGTCATTCAGCCTGCAGTGTATGTTCATGGTTCAATCAGCACGAAAATGGGTTTGGCATACTCTCATGGCGATCATATTCCCCACATTTAAACTGAATTGAGGATATGTGGGACCACCTTGATAATAGTATTTGTGCCATGAAACATAAACAAAACAGCAGCTTTTTATTCACAACCGATAAGAAAGAGTTACATGTTTGCACCTGTTACTGTCCTTCAAAGTAGTCACCGGCATTGAGTAGAACCCATTGCCAGCAATGTTTAAGGCATAATATATCATTAGCAGAGCCTGTTCTGTTGATGGTGCAAATGGAGTGGTCTAAATTTACGGGCATTCTCGCGTATCCATGTGATGGTGTTATACTAATGCATTATATTCCTCCATGGTAGACCAGCAGTGCACAGTATTACTGTTCATTTTTAGAGCATCACTTACCACCAGCTTTGCGAAAGAAGTGGCAACACTTCCTGCGCAATGCACCCATCATTACGCACGACAATGCTTGGGCACATCCAGCGCAAGTTGTGGTTGCTCTGTTGGGTCGATGGGACTGGGAAGTACTGTACCATGCACCATACTCCCTGGACTGAAGTCCTTGTGACTTTGATTTTATTACAAAGATGAAGGAACCACTTCATGGCATTCGCTTGAGAACTGTTCCAGAGATTCAATAGGCAGTAGGCCACGCCATTCACATCATCAACAGAACAGGCTCTGCTAATAGTATACTATGCCTTCCACATAACTAGCAACAGATTCTACACAATGGTGGTTTCTACTTTGAAGAACAGGTGCAAACATAAGACACTTTTGTATCGCTTGTAAATAAATAGTTGCCACTATTTAAGTTCTAACACTCATATTTTAATTGCCAGTCAATGGCAAAAATGCTTTTGAACTTTCACAATTGTTTGCAGTTATCCACTTAATTCTGGGTAAACAGTAATTATTTTGTGTCCACTGAATTCATGCCACTCATCTGACTTATCAATAACAAAAATATTTTTACTACTTGATACTTGATTTTGTGCTGTTAGACAGATACTTTCTTTGTGAGTGACCGTATTATTTTAATTTTACTGTGACAATTAACTATTCTGTTTGAATACCATGTGCTTTTTGGTTCTTAATGACTTTTTAACTGCTTTACAGTACTGTTTTCATAGAGCTACTGCCTCTTGATAGTGACTGTTCCTAATGTCTTGATATAGTTCTCACTTTGTTTTACATGATACCCTTATCACATTAGTTGGCCATCCAGTTGCATTTTAATGTTAGTGACCTATTTAACTCTTCTCACAGAAAGTAACTTCCAAAGACTATCTTTATATTTCGTAAAACATGTGGATGTTGCTACCCATGGCAAAGCTTGTGAAGTTCTTTAAAATTACACCAATGGAAAACATACATTATGTTTTCCATTATGACATGCACATCAAGAACAACCAACAGATACTAATAACTCTACATAACGCCATAATATTGTAAATATGCAGCAAATATGAATGATCTGATAATGAAACACTAGACGATTACAAACAGGTAATCAAAAATAAAAATCGAAGAATGAAATAAATGGCAGAAGGTTACAATAATTTCTGGAAGCCTTATCAGCACAGTCACAGTGTTCCACATCCATAATGGAGAAAAGTGTTATTCCCATCTGAGTTCTCCATGCATCTCTATAATATTTGTATACATCTTGAAACCCCTGGTCACAAATCTAGCAGCACACTTCTGAACTACCCCTATGTCTTCCTTTAATGTGTACTGGTATGGATCCCAAACACTCTTGCAGTACTCAAGAAAATGTAACACTAGTTTCTATATGCCCATTATAGATGGACTACACATTTACAAAATTATTCCTATGGAGCGAGATCAGCTGTTTGCCATTCCTTCTACCAACTTTGTGAGCCTGTTCCATTTACTATTGCTGTGGAATTTTACACATAGGCATTTAATTTATGTGACTGAGTCAAGCAGTCCACTAATAATGCTGTATGTTAATGTTACAGGGTTGCTTCCCATGTTTTTTATATAATTATACCAGGCTGCCAATCACCACACCAACTAGAAATTGTGTCTAAGTGATCTTGCATTCTCCTGCTGTCTCTCAATGACAACGCCTTCCTGTTCTCAACTGTGTCATCTACAAAAACCACAGATTGGTACTACCTCAGTCCATCAGATCATTTATGTATACCAAAGAATAAGAGTGGTCCTATCACATTTCCCTGATTTCCCTGGGGCACTCCTGATGATATCCTTTTTTCTGTTGAACACTGGCTTTAGAAGACAATCAACTGGTTTCCATTAGTTAAGGAGTCTTTGAGGAACTTCATTTTTTTGAACTTAGTCCATATGTTCAAATCATCCTCAACAGTTTGTCGTATGTCTATGTGTCAAATGAATCGAAGAAATCTAGGAATACAGAATATCCCTGTTACCCTTCACCCATGGTTTGTGTGATATCACATGAGAAAGTGGAGAGCTGAATTTCACATGAGAATGCTTTTTTATGGACAGAGGATTTTATCCCTCAAGGATATATACTACATTCAGACCCAAAATATGTTCAAGAATTCTACAGCAAACCAATGTTAAGTATATTGGTCTATAATTATGTGGGTTCATTGATTTACCTTTCTTGTATACAGGAGTTACCTCCAATTTTTTCTGGTATCTTGGGACTTATTGCTGAGGGAGATATTCATGACAGATGCAAGCTAAGCAAGGTAGCCAATGATGCTGATTAGCCTCTGTGAAACTGAATTGGGATTTCGTCTAGACCTGGCAACTTAAATGGCTCTGAGCACTATGGGACTTAACTTCTGAGGTCATCAGTCCCCTAGAATTTATAACTACTTAAACCTTACTAACCTAAGGACATCACACACATTCGAGCCTGCGACCGTAGTGGTCGCGCAGTTCCTGACTGTAGCACCTAGAACCGCTCGGCCAATCCGGCCAGCCCTCGCAACTTATCTGTTTTCACTTCTTTCAAAAGCTTTTCTAAGCCACAGATCGCCATTTCTATGCACTTCATGCAAGAGGCTGTGTAAATGTCAACCGATGGTATGTTTTTACAATCCACCTGCATGAAAAATGGCTTAAAAGTGAACTTTAAAATGTAAGCTTTGCTTTTGCTGTCTGCAGTCACCACCCTAGGCTTGGCAGTGAGTAGCTGGACAGAAGCCTTTGAACTACATAGTGACTTCACATGTGAACAGGATTTTCCCAGGTCTTCAGCAAGATCTTTTGCTTAGGTATGAGAGTGGAAGTTATTATATAGGATGAAGAAAAATTCGTGCACCCAGACTTCTCAGCTCAAGTCCTTACATGCTGGTAATACAAAAATGTATCTTACAAAATTTCATTCTAACATTTATTGGGCAGTAAATCTATGTTAATGAATGGCAGCCTGGCAGCTCTGAGATCACGTGTACATTAACTAACTCTGTCAGCAAAGATAGCAGTGCTGTGCAGTTGCTCTAGTGAATAGAATTTCGGGATAGCATGCAGGAGCTTGAGGGTTTGGTTCTGGGTCAAGGCTTATTTAGTTTTGGTTTTTTAAAAGTAATATGTGTGATATAGTATCTGGAGTCTTAGTCATCATACAGACATACAGTAGGTCTTCTACCAAAAATTTGCAGCTATGTACTATGAACACAGAAATGGAAGTACAATCACTTTCATTGGTCAGCTTTCAAAGAAGCCTTTTGCATCTCATGGATGTGAACTGTTTCGCACCACTGCATCTGCTAGGTTTCAAATTTGTTTTCTTTGTACCCTCCTGCAATGGTCCCACCAAAAACCACATTGCTAGCTCCACTGGTGACATAAGCCCTAATAGTTTGTATTAAGGAGTGGGACTAGTTTGGGAAGGTACACACAAAACAAGTTCAGAATCTAGTAGATTCGGAAGTGCGAAAAAATTTGCATTCACTATGTGCAAAATGTTTCTTTAAGAGATAACCAATGAAAACAATTGTATTTCCTTTTCTGTTTGTAGAAGGCCTACTGTAATCAATGTTTGATAAGATGACAGATACTGTACCATACAGGTTACTTTTTGCAAATAAAAACAAATAAATCTTGATACAGAATCAAACCTTTTACCTCATGCATGCTAATCCAAAACACATCCATTTCACCAATTGCCCTGCATTATGGCTATGTTCTGACAGATGTTGTTACTGTATACATGATTGCAGTGTAGCCAGATTGCCAGTGTTAAATGTCACTTTACTTAGCAAAATACATGCAGGACAAAATTTTGTGAGAGAGATTTTTGTATTGCTATAATGTAAGGAATTGTGTTGTGAAGTCCGAGTTCACAATTTTTTTTTTCACCTTTTATACTCTATGCTCTGATCTCCCTACAGATACACAAACTTCTACTAATATGTGCCTGTCCATATTTGTCTGTTATCTTTTGAACTGAGAATTAAATGAATCCCCACATACTAACAATTTATCAAATTTCATTATCGCACCACAGTGGGTACTTTCCTTACTTAATCCACTTACTTGGCACATGTATCTTCAGTACACAATTTAAAATCAGTTTAAACTACACCCATCATTCATCTTTGTCTATCATATTGGGACTCAATGTTGTCTATCCAATGTCTTAGTGGGATGCTAACAACTGCCTATGTGCTTTTTCTACCACACATACTCTCCTGGCATTGTTGATGGATTTATTAAGTTTGGTAACCATCATCGCAATAATAACACCATGACCACTAATCCCTGTCCCTATAGAAATGTAAAGTTAGGCCCTGCAAGACTTGCAATGTTGGCTTGCCAAGTACTTTGGGGACCTTATAGAAAAGCAAAATACGTATAAATAAAAATTCAGAAATATGTATCTGATAAAGAATCAAGCCAAATTCCATCTGCATGAAAATAATCAGATGAAAGCAGTTTCAGAGAACTGGTCAGTCATGGGTTGAGCATAGCACAGCTGTAAGAGTGCGTAAACAATGCTTATTCTTGCCATCTCTCATAACACTTGGTTTTGAAAAAGGTTCCTTGGTCTTCACAAAAGAGGAGCATGTACTAGTTATTACAAAAGAATGACAATGATGAAAATGTATACCAAAATATAACCTTATTGTGAAACTTTTTGTTTCATGGTGTGTAGCATACTGGAGATTGTGTTATGCTAATTTTTTTCTTAATATTTAACTTCTGTCACTTCTTTATTTGGCAAAAATGTCAATTATCTAAAAAGAGGTAGTGTAGTAATGAAATTTAACAGTCAACAGTTGAAGCATCTGAGCTATGCCCCATCCTCACAGCTTTATTTCTACCAGTACATCATCTGCCAAGAAGTTTCATTTCAGTACACACTCCACTGCAGAGTGAAAATCTCATTCTGCAAACATCCCCCAAGCTATGGCTAAGCCACGTCTCTGCAATGTCCTTTCTTTCAGGAGTGCTAGTTCTGCAAGTTCCACAGGAGACCTTCTGTAAAGTTTGGAAGGTAGGAGATAATGTACTGGCAGAAGTAAAGCTGTGAGGATGGGGTGTGAGTTATGCTTGGGTAGCTCAGATTGTAGAGCACTTGCCTGCAAAAGGCAAAGGTTCCGAGTCTGTGGCGCGGTCTGGCACACACTTTTAATCTGCCAGGAAGTTTCATATCAGCGCACAGTCCACTGAAGACTGAAAATCTCATTCTGGAAATAATTAGGCCTATTAAAAGCACAGACTACTCAAATGATAATTCAGATTCTTATCAGCCAGCAGGTCCATTTCCCAAAGGTGGTAAAGTGGGGAAATAGGACCTACTCCACTAAATATAATGAAAAACTCACAATGAAAGTACAAAGAATTTGATGAGAATGGTTTCATCATTGATCAGGACTGTGTTTACTGTAAACTGTGTTGTCTCTTTGGAGGATAGGAATCATTATCAGCTTGGGGAGGAGAGATTCTAGATTATGCATGTGGCTAACCAAAAGTACAGTGTGGCACAGAATTTACACTGTACATTTGAACTCATCCTTTGTTTTCAGTTCATAGTGTGAGAGAAACACAGTTGACCCTGGAGTGGATGCAGAACTGAAGAAAACTGAAAACATGTGGAACCACAACCTTAAGCATTTTCTCAACAGAATGTTAACACTGGTATTCAATAACATAGCTTCTTCTGGAGATAAGAAAGAAATTACAAAATCAGATAGTGGAAATGTGTTAGCAATTATTGAACTTCTTGCAAAGTATGATCCATTATTACCCTATGTAATAAATAAACCAAAATATACACAAAAGTACAATACCCCTTCAATTTAAAATGAGCTAATATATATCCTATCCCATGCAGCTGCCAAGGAAATTATTCATGACATTAAATATGCTCGATTCTTCACTGTAGTTACAAATACAAGTCAAGACGTTACAAAAAGAAATCAACTAATGCAGATATTTAGATATGTTAACAGATTCAACTGATGGTTGTGGAAAGCCTTGTGATGTGAAGATGAATGACAGCTTTTTAGATTTTAGTGAAATAAAGACTGAGGTACATTAGGAATAGAAAATAAAATTATAAATGCAACAGATGAAAAGGGACTCTTGTTAACTAAATGCAGTGGTGAGGGTTGTGATGGTTGCATCACTGCATCAAGAATATACCAAATATTTAGAATGAGATTTCAACAGACAAAGACATACAAAATAAATCCATTGGGCAGCACATAATTGAAATCTAGCACTTAACAATGCTGCATGAGGAATTTGAGAAATCAGGTCCTTTTGTAACACATAGAGAACATTGTATCTCTCTTTCAGGTGTAGTGTTGGAAGATGGGAACCTTTGGTATCTTTTTATACCTTAAAAGAGATTTGCACCACATGTTGGTCTTCAAGATACCAGTCTGTTAAACTCTATCATTATGCTTATGTTTATACTTAAGTGTCTGTTAAAATGATATTGATATTTAAGAAAAGGGAAGAAAGATAATGAGGTGTTGTTTTGAAAATCCAATTACACAAATGTTAATTCATATTTCATATAGTGCCACAATCAAAGATTATTGAATGTGCTAATTTATTATCTCAAATTATGCAATTGGAAAAGTAGATCTTGAGGAAACATTTCTTCTTGTTCAGAATGTAGATTATAATTTATCTTGTTATCAACACAGTTATGAAGAACCAGTATCATCAGTTACGTCTTTGGCACAGAAAAATTCCATTTCACCACAATTTGAAAATAAAAGAATCAAAAAGTGACAAAAATTTTTAAGGATCGTGTCAGGACAAGTGGCTAGTGGATCAAAATATGTATTTCAGATCTACTGTTTGTAATGGCCATGTGGACATTATTGTAGCCCAGTTTGAAAGAAGATGTGAGGTTATGCATAGGCTTAATGATAACTATATTTTCATAATAATTTTCCCAAAATGTTTCAATTCTGTTTCCAATGAATAGATCCACAATGCAGCAATTATTCATCAAAATGAATATGAGGAGAATATATTACTGAATTCTCAGGTCAGGCAGCAGGTATCACAAACACTCTGGAAAAATTTATATGCAGAATTATATGGTCGAAGACTGACTTAGTGAACTCACATGGGGTGTCCCTCAACTCAAACAGGAATTCATTGTTCCATATGTGTTCAGAAGCATTGTGTATCACTATGATTAGGATGGTGAAAGTATTTAGTTGTGTTACTCTTAGTTTGACCACTATCAAACTACAAAAATATGCATGAGGTTCTTAAATGAAATGTGTGTGACAGTTTGCACAGTTGCAGTAGACACCCTTGGTGAAAGCAATATCTGGGCAGCCCTTAGAATCATATTCTTGAACTGCAAAATGAAATGCCTCTTTAATCACATTCTTGAGCTGCAAAATCAAATGCCACTTGTATTGCATTCATTAACTCAGCAACATGTGCAGGATTGTTGTACCCAGCCACTGCCAGAAATATTGGAACATAGGCTGATAGACTGGAGCATACAAATGATAATGAATAATAGAATACATTTTGAATATGAAAAGTGTATTTCTCAATTTAGTGTTGCAGTCACTTCATAGAGTCCTTTAGAAGTTTTTTATAGTCAATGCATATAATTTATTTCCCTAGAAGAAGTGTATATCTGAAAGCTGCATTTATTTTGTTGTTTTTGGTGAAATGATTATGTATTCAGTGTCTTTAAATACAAATGAATCCTTTACTGTTTTTGTGTCCTTGTCATTGTCATCAATAAAATTCATGAGACAGGATTTTAATGATGATGTTTGTTACTGTGGTTGTGCACACTCAAGCTTCAAGTTGCAGAATTAATTCCGTAAATCATTCCAACCAAGTTAGAAGGGGACGATACTGTCACAATCCCTCCATTCATTCTGAATTTATTCTTGTTTGTAGACTGGCAACATTTTTTGAAAATCTGATTATAATTTCAGTTTGTTTTACTTGTTTGTAGTTAGAATATACACTATGCTATCAAAAGTATCTAGACCCTGGTTAAAAATGACTTACAAGTTTGTGGTGCCTTCCATCAGTAATTCTGGAATTCAGTATGATCTTGGCACACCCTTAGCCTTGATGACAGGTTCCACTCTTGCAGGCATATGTTCAATCAGGTGCTGGAATGTTTCTTGGGGAATGGTAGCCTATTCTTCATGGAGTGCTGCACTAAGGAGAGGTATCAATGTTCGGTGAGGCCTGCATGAAGTCGGTGTTCCAAAACATTCCAAAGGTTTTCTGTAGCATTCAGGTCAGGACTCTGTGCTGGCCAGTCCATTACAGGGTTTGTTATGGTCATACAACCACTCTGCAACAGCCAGTGCATTATGAACAGGTGCTCAAACGTGTTGTAAGATGCAATTGCCATCTCCATACTGCTCTTCAAGAGTGGGAAGCAAGAAGGTGCTTAAACCATCAATGTAGGCCTGTGATGTGATAGTGCCATGCAAAAAAACAAGGGGTGCAAGCCCCCTCCATAAAAAACACCACCAAACCATAACACCACCACTTTTAAGTTTTACTGTTGGCACCACTCACACTGGCAGGTGATGTTTATCGGGCATATGCCATATCTTCACCCTGCCATCGCATCACCACACTGTGTACCATGATTCATCCCTCCACACAACGTTTTTCCACTGTTCAGTCATCCTATGTTTATGCTCATTACAACAAACAAGGATTCTTTAGGCATTTACCAGCATGATGTGTGACTTATGTCCATGAAATCCAAGTTTTCTCACCTCCTGCCTAGCTGTCATAGTACTTGCAGTGGATCTTGATGCAGTTTTGAATTCCTGTCTGATGGTCTGGCTAGATGTCTGCCTATTACACATTATGACCCGCTTCAACTGTCGGTAGTCTCTGTCAGTCAACAGATGAGTTTGGCCTGTACGCTTTTGTGTTGCACATGTCCATTCACATTTCCATTTCACTATTACATCAGGAACAGTGGACCTAGGGAAGTTTAGGAGGGTGGAAATCTTGTGTAAAAATGTATGACACAAGTGGCATCCAATCACCTGACCATGTTCAAAGTCCATGAGTCATTCTGCTCTCTCACAATATCTAATGACTGCTGTTGTTGTTGATATAGAGAACCCGGCAGTACAAGACAGCACAATGAACCTAAACTGCAAAACATTTGCTTTTGGTGGTGTTCGGATACTTTTGATCACATAGTAAATATAAATATATGTTCAGATGATATAAATGAGTTTGACCCTTTTTTATCAGGTTGAAGAAACACAGAGGACGGCCAAACGTAAGATGGGATCCAAATGGAAAACATCGAAGCAGAAGAAAGCTCGGAAAGGGAACGCATACAGTACATCAGAGGTAGGTAAAATAATTAATGAGCCTAATATCTCTGGGAGGCTTGGGCTAAAGTTTGAGTAACCACCACTAGCCAGTTCTGGTGTAAAAAAAAAAAACGCAAGATGTCACTTGCAGGGAATTTATAAATCCTTGATGGCAGAAAGCAATAATTAAAAAGAATGGCAGTGGTGGAAAATTTTTAAAAAAGTAAGGTGCAGATCTCTTGAAGAATTGCCAAATAGTGGAACTAGTTCCAGTAGTACTTTGTGTGCTCTCCTTCTTCCTTTTTAGCCAATTAAAACTTAACGTTTCAGCAGATATTAAAATAAGGAAGCCAATCAATTGAATTGCATAAATATGGTACCATGTTCAAAGATATTTCATACTTAAAAAAGTATATGTAAGTTTCACTTGAATTGGATAAAAATTAAGTCACATTAAAATATATTTGACTCTGAATTGTGTCAGACTAGGTTAATGTTCATGTATATTTCTCATTACTACAATATTTCCGTTTCAAAGAACTATGTATGCAGCACTTAAATTGGCATCAAATGCAAAGATCTTTGCCTCTGAATTGTGTAAATTGACACCATTCAGGAGACAAACACACACACACACACACACACACACACACACACACACACACTTATATCTGAATAACAAAAGGTGGTGTGCAAAAATTAAGGACAATAGTAACTTCTGGCTGATGTGGGACTGCCAAGATACATGGCCAATGAAACTAGGACCCTACATTGGAAGAACTCCTACAGTATAGTAAAGAAGTAACTGTAAGATGTATGGAGTGAGAACAATAGAAATAACAGTTTTATCTGAAGACAATAATGCTTTTGAAGCCACCACGATCTATGGTGGTCCCCTGGACATTACAAAAGGTGAGATATGGTGCTTATTTGCATGTGTTATCAGCATGGATGGAAATGTACAGTGTGCAATATTCTCACATGCTAGCCCCAAGGTTTGTAAAGAATTCTTGTGGTAGGGCATTCCATTTCCCCACAAGTGTGGTTGACAGATGCTGAAAGACACTGGTTCATGTGTATGTGGTGCAGTACATTTCCCCAGCACAATCCCCACTTGCTTGATGTAGTTTAACTTGGGGGGAATGGGTAGGCTGGTTCATTTGTTGCATATGTCTCATTCCAAATGAAGACAGGGGTGAATGAAAATGCCATGTGGCTAGGGTCTCCCGTTGGGTAGACTGTTCACATGGAGGAAGTATTTGGAGTTCATGTCATACGATGACTTGCGTGTTGATGGGCATGAAATGATGATGATAGGGACAACACAACACCCAGTCCCTGAGCGGGAAAAATCTCCAACCCAGATGAAATTGAACCTGGGCCATTAGAAGATGCACATGGTGAAGGAGTACAGAGTCACATTAACTTTGCCTAGTGAGTGTATCATGTTCAAAGGTTTAAGGGTCAGTATGCCCATGCAACTTTATGCCTCCTTACATAATAACACTTGGACCACCAAATTGATCATTTTCAACAATATTCCTGGGTACAATCTGTATTTCCACCTCTTCCTATATGATGGTACACCCAGCAATGCTGAACATGATTATTTTGATCGGCCATGTATTTCTATAAGAACTTTGCAAACCGTTCCAAGATCAGCTGCAAATTGAATAACTGTATCATGTTGCTCAACCCATCTTGTTTGATAATGTGACTACAATGAGTGTTTTAGCTCACTCTTAAATGTTGTGAACAACTTGCTAGACACTGTAAAGAACAGTACTACTTCTTCAATAGTCCCAAGTGAGTTTCTCACACTTGTAACTCTGTAACTACCTAAGTCAATGATGTTGAGCTGATGACTTTGACGTGGTGCTACTTGCATATTGATAGATTTCTTTTTTATTATACCCACAGCTCCTTTCAATTCTGATATATTAACTGAGCAACCATCACAGCCTATACCCACACTGTTTTCCAGTGCCAGAGAAGGTCTTTCCATTCTCATTAGAATCATAGTACCTAATACTTCACCATTAATGCTATGCTCTTCATCTTGACTCTCTTGGGGTTCATTGACAGTGTTTCACTACAATCATTCTCGTTATGGATGTCAACAAAACACAAAAATATTTCGTGTAATTTGAGGTCACTGTCAACATATCTTGCACCTAAATTCAGTTGGGCAATGTGCACTATGCCCGTAGTCTCATCGAAGATTATGCTGTAATAATAAGAATCTTGGATTTCTTCCAGTATTCTTCATAACATCACAGTTTCACAGCACTAAATAAATTCCTTACACATGATTTTACTTACGTATGTGGTGTTTGCTTTATTGGTCTCAAGGTGATGTTTTAGTTGCAAGTCTCCAGTGTCTATTCTAAATCGTAGAAGAGCTCTAAAGTTTCTCTCATTACGCACTGTACTTTCATGATCATTTTTGTATTCTAATAGACTCCCATCTTCTCTATGCCCCAGCAGAGGAATATCTTGCTTTCCATGAAATATGATTGTTTTTGTTATGGGTACAAGATAGTCTGTTTTCCCTAATGCATTCCAGTCTCTGCCTTGACTATTGGTTTATGACCTCAAGTTTGTAGTTGTCTCATGTCACCAACAATAAATTTACATCTCTTGATGCTTCAACATGGTACTGGAGCTGAGAGTGGGTCTCAAGGTTACCATCTTTACCAGTAAGTTTGGCAAACATTTTTAGTGGTTCAGTCACAAGTTTCTTAACATCAATGTATTTATTTCCTCTAGCCATTTTATTATTCACAAAAATTGAACAGTTAATGCAAATATGTCCCTTTTCAACTTGTGAGAACACCAGCCATGGGTATTGTTCAAGGTGATTAATGAGCACTTGTCTGTGCTCAACCCATCCCCGCTTGCTGTGGTCGGAGGTAGGAAAGATATAACCCATTTCAGGTTTCCTTGTTAGAGCTGTGAGAATCTTGTGTTTTATATCATCACTAATATTTCCTGACACTAATATACCCAAATAACTGCCACTATCTGTGGGATTAAAGGAATCAGTCAATGAACTTTGTTGTAGAAGTTTCAATGAAGTGCTAGGCTCTGCCTGTACATCTGGTGGTGTTTTTGCGGCTTGAACGGAATCTTCAGATGTTTCTACTTTTACATAATGATCCACTTATTTATATTGTTATGACATTGTACACTTACCACTAAAACACATATGGTCACACTCCGCATATTTCTAATATCACTAAGCACAACACTGACTGAAGTCCATGGTAATAGCCAATAATCACAGTTGTCCTCTTTTTATCATTTACAAGTTATTGCAACAATCGTAGCTTTCAAACTGACATCCTGGCAATGAATCTGCTTCCCTTATATATGTGGCTTGGTTGTTTCAAGAACATTCACTACCAGATTGTTCATTTCCAGACTTCTATGGAGCGTGAACAAATACCTACTATGAAAGTGAAAAGTCAATATCTGCCTTATGACGTATAATGTAAGGACGAGTTTCCAATGATGACTTCAACTGGCATTTTATGTGCATGGAACTTTCATTGTTGATTCCATTCCTTTCTAGTGCATTCAGTAGAGGGCCAATATAGTGACAATGCATTTTTAGGAATCTTCTCGAAAATCACTATTACCAGAGATTTACGCAACAATAGTTTGTCCTTACCTAATTCATGTTATGAGTTAGGTATGGCAAACTATTGTTACATTATTAATAAAAGTACTGTTATGAGTCAACTGATCACTCTCACTCTTAACTGATCTTCACACTTGCACTTGCTACAACTTGGACTTTTGACTTATTCATTCTTCAGTCTTAATATTTCTGCTTCTGATTGTAAACTAGCTTCCTATTCAGTTCATATTTATAATGCTATGTATCAAAGATTCTCTGTACAAGAAAACAATAGAGTATTTGTGACTTGTCTTGAACAAATGCCAAGCACAATAATGTACTGACATCACTAGAATGGCTGCCACTTTTCTCGGAGGTATGTGTTAGCTATCTACTACGTGCCAGATAGAAATGTATAAAATACAATGAGGCAGATGTGTGTGCTACATAGGAAAGTACAACTACTCTACACCACGATTCAGTCAAGTTTACTTACAAAAGAAATGAATGAATAGCATGCGAGCTGACTGACGGGGGCGGTGTGGGTCGCAATGCAGGTGACCATGCAAGGGAGGGGTGAATGCCCAGTGCGCTCCTTATATGTATCAGCCACCCAGAATCCAGACTGCTCAGTGCCTGTCTGACAAACTGTCCCATTGCACTGTATGAGCAATGTCATATTCGGTGGATGCTGCATCTGATTTGTTGACTACAGCATCATCTCTGTTCACCCAATCCATCAACTATGCCCCTGGGCATCAGTTTGAATATCCAGGTCATATGAAGCTACAGGTTTAGAAGCTTACAATCACAGAATTGAAAACATGGTGATGTATTTTGAGATACAGTTTGATACATTAATCTGATCCTTCCAGCAATGGAGAAATGAACATTATTATTAACCCTCTTCCTCATGAAAACAGTCTGAAATTTAAGAAGATGTTTTTATAGTTTGAATAGCTTCTCCATTATAAGTATAAATTTCTAGGAGAATCGTTTGATAACTTGAATGGTATTTTGCATTTTTCAATAATGTGGATGTACAAGGGGCATTCAAAAAGAAAAGAACTGGAAGCATAGTTACAGAAACCTGTACCTATATGTTAGAAGTATTGACCCTGGCTGTTGACACACTTGTCCCACAGTGACACAAGGTGGTGAATGGCAGTCTCATAAAATTCCTGGGGCTGGGGTGTTAAGCAGTTCCACGTGTACAGCTGGATTTCGTCGGCCAATGTGAATCATTTGCCCTTCAGAGCATTTTTAAGGGGACCAAAAATGGTGTAATCACAGGAAGAGAAGTCCGGACTGTATGGAGAATGGCCAAGGACCTCTCATTTCTATAGGAATGCCATGACTGTGTTGGCCACATGAGGATTTGCATTGTTATGGAGCACAGTGGCCCCACAGGTGAGATTGCCATGTCGTTTTTATTTGATCACTTGGTGAAGGGTGGTCAAGATTTGCGAGTGGCTCGGGACGTTCACTGTTGTCCTATGCTGCAGGAAGTGACTCAGAAGGGGGCCATCTTGGTCCCCTTATAAAGGCTCTGAGGGGCAAATGATTCACCTTGGATGAGAATGTACAGTTGTACGTGTGGAACTGGTTAACATCATAGCCTGAGGAATTTTATGAGACAGCCATTCACAGCCTTGTGTCGCAGTGGGACAAGTGTCTCCAAAGGCAGAGTCAATTCTTCTAACATACAGGTACTTGTTTCTGTAATTATGAACCCGGGTCATTTCTTTTTGAATGCTCACCATAGCATTACCTGATGGAGCACTATTGTTTTTTAATTTTGTTTTTCGTGATATTGCATGTGATAAGCAAGATTATATCTTTTTTTTTGTTTCTTATTGATCGATGTGTTTTGGTCATGACGGACATCTCAAAACATCCTGGTCAAGTTCAGTGGTTGTTCCTTCCACTCAGTTTTTTTATTACAGAGGGCAACTGACTCTCTGACCGAACACACTGAGCTACCGTGCCGGCAACCAGGACATGATAACTTTGCAGCTCACAATTAAGTGTCTGGCTGAGAGTTCATTGAAACACCTTCAAGCTATATTTCCTTTTCACTCTCTAACAGGGAGAAAGAAACACTAATTATTTCAGTGTGAGTTCTGATCTCTCTCTCTCTCTCTCTCTCTCTCTCTCTCTCTCTCTCTCTCTCTCTCTCTCTCTCTCTTTTTCCCTTTTTTTTATGATCATACCTCTATTTGCTGGTTCAAACCTACCTGATATTTTATACCTGGTCAGTATGCAATTTGATTAGAAGTTTCATATGAGGATCAGAGGCAAAAACCTTCTGGAAATCTAAAAATATGGAATTGTTTCGACACACTCTGTCAGTAGTACTCAGTACTTTTTGAGAATAAAGAGCTAGTTGTGTTTCACAAGTCTTTTGTTTTCTGTATCTTTTTTGGCTATTTATCAGTAAATGATTTATTGAGGTAGTTTCATAATTTTTGAACACAGCATGTGTTCCAATAGCCTACTGCTAATTCATGTCCATGATCTTGGTCTGTAATTCAGTGGATTACTCCTATTTCCTTTGCTAATTGCTGGTGTGACCTGTGCAACTTTCCAGTCTTTAGGTATGGATCTTTCGATGAGTGGGCAGATGTATATGGTTACTCCGTATGGAGCTAATGTATCTACATTCTCTGAAAGTAACCTGAGTGGTACATGGTCTGAATCAGAGACCTGGCCTTTATTAAGTGATTTAAGCTGCCTTACTACTCTGAGGGTGTCTAATTTACTCATAGCAGACCTTTTTATGTGTTGCCATTATGGCTTTATGGTATAGACAGCATTTCTTCTGTGTCACACTTGCAGCAAAATTCTGAAGACATTTATTAGAGATTTGCTGCTGGAATTTTTCTTTTCAAACAAGACAAATGTAATCTGAATCAAGTACAAGCATAGTGCTAATGCACACAACATTGTAATTATAAGCGAAAATAATGATTTAAAAGACAGTCATCCTCATATCAGTTTTGATTAACATATTTGAATTTATCATCATGTGCTACACATTTTCAGTTCTGGATAGGAGATTTTTGGCTATGATCACTGCAGACTTTGATTGAGCGTTGAAGTTATCAGTATACTGCTCAGTTCAGTTGGACAAAAGATTGGTCTTAAGACTCGGGTGCTGAAATCTTGACAAAATATTTGCAGGAAACTTATGTTGGTGAAGCTGAGCTGTACTGGAGAGAGCATTTAGATCCATATTGGAACCACTGAAGAAATTGATTCCGGAAGGACAGCTATTCTTAAAGAATAAGATGACAGACCAAGCTGAAGGAGATGGGGCAAGGAAAACAAACTATTCATGAAAGCAGAAGAAAAAGAAGCATACATCAAGAAAAATAGTGACAGAAATGAAAAAGAGTCACAAAAGAAAATTATGGCAGAAATATGTGGTAGACTGGCAACATCATATGTCCACAAACCATCAGACAAAATGCATGATACTGAATGCAAACTCAGATACAGTTTGGTTACAAAAGTGTGATTGGTTGATGTTTTACAGTTAGAATCAAAAAATATGAGATAGTGATTTACAATGTATGCTCTTGGGCAGTGATGGTATTATATAATCAGTTGTTTAGAATTAAACTCCATAATAGGAACTGCGCAGTAGAAGAGCTTCACTTGATAATGAATTAATGTTTATTGAAGAAGAGCTTCACAAAGCATCTATAATTGCTGAATTTTATGATATCTGCTGAAAGTAAAGGCAAAAGCTCACTTGCAGAATCAAAGGCTCTGCATGAGGACATTCCGTAAAATGAAAGATGTACACAAATGTGTATTTGGTAACAGTTGACACATCAAATAGCACACATTGGACTTTCAGGACAGATGCTGAGGAATTATATTTGCTTTCAGTGGAGAATTTAAAATACAGACCAAATGTACATGGCAACAGGTAATAATGGTAAAAAAAATTTATTGTATTCTACTAACGTCAATTTAACTTAGCCTCAGGCAGTGCCATGAACAGTTCTGCAAAGTGCTCCACAGTACTTGTGGCCAGCTCCCACGCTATTCCGCTGAGTTAGGGACACCACCACGGTATTGCAGAGTGAGAGACACCAACTTTCTGCCACAAACCCACCAATGATGGGACCAGGTGCCATCATGTGAGGTACACCTGCGGGTCGGCATGGTAGCGGCCACAACAGTGGTTCACTCTATTGCCACAAACCCACCAGTCCTTGTTGAGGGTGAAATACTCTTTTGTGTATGTCTGTTCAGTCTCAATCCCAGTTTTGAAAGCATGCCTGATTTACGCCCTCACCAACCAGCACAAAGGACCGAATTGGCTCCCAATTCGGCAACTGCAGCCCTGAGTAAGCCTCATAGCATTACTTTACTGTAACAGCAGATAAACACTCTGTCACTTGCAAAAATAGAGCTATGTGAGTGACTCAACGTGATAACCCTCAAACATGAAGCCACAGCTGCTGAAAATGAGCCAACTGTGAGGCCTAAAGAGCCCCTAAAGTTGAAACAGAAAAATTAATATTGGGTATAGTCAGTATGCTTCCAGCTATAACTTTTGTACCTTCAGTAGCTGCAAAACCAGGTGAAAATGAAACAACATTTTTTGCTAAATGTCAGAGATATGGGATGTACACCCACAAGCAAGACCATTGTTTGTTAAATGTCATATTGAATTGTTTGTTAAATGTCATATTGAATCAGTAGGTGCATTGCATTAACCACCCTCTTTTGAATTCTTGGCAGATGAGTTAGCAGAGCAATACTTTGACAAGAGTGGTGTTAGCTATTACCGTGATAAAACAGTGCGGAGACTTCTGAGGCTTTTGAAGCCAGAATTTGAGCATAATCTTGTTGCACATACAGCCTATGAAGGGATAGTGCATGTAATGAAATGTTAAATGATGTAACTGAAGCAAGAGCAATCAATGTATTCATACATGGAATCAATCCACATAATGAGAATGAGGTAAAGGTAGCCTCCCCCACCTCCTTGCATGAAGAAGTGAACTTGCTTTTTTACATGAGGAAGTAGGAATATTAGTATCCACCTCCCAGCATGGCAGCAAAGTGCGACATGTGTTCATTAATGACACAGATTGCCAGAGATGCAGGAAGCTCAACCCTGTGGCAGAGCAGTACTGGGCTTCCTTCTGTAAGAAATGCCATACTGTCGGACACGAACAGAATCTTTGTCCACAAAATAAGTTTCCAAGTTCCTGCAAGAGGAGCATGCTAGCAGGGGGAGATGAGTATGTTGCATTTTCTGCCGCCCACCCCGATGAAATACATGTACATGAACCCTATAAAAAGGCGAGTACCCACTGAGGTGCAAATTTAATTTCGTATTGGAAGCTGAGAAGGAAGACTGTCAAAATTCTTGCAGATATTGGAGCTCAGATTAGTGTTCTTTTTGTTTCTAATAATGACAAATGTATGCTAAGTCTGCCATGATACAATATAAACAGATTTGGGGTCAAAATGATCATTCCTGAAGGCACTTGTACAGCAGACCTGTACATTGAATGGAAAATGTATGTCTTTGCTGTCCAGACAATGAGTGTGTGTTTCATTCACAAGGAACCTGTGAAGGGAGGTCTACCTCACAAGTTCCAACTGAACTGAGTAAATGACCATTGAAAACTATCACACACATTAAAGTTGCTTGTGGTACAGGAAAAGTTTGACTGGTGAGTGCCCCATTTGATTTGAGGGTCAGTTATGCCCATGCAACTTTATGTCTCCCCACACCATAACACTTGGACCACCAAATAGGTCATATTGAACAATGTTCCTGGGTGCTTACATGTTTCTATGTCTTGTTGTGTGGAGGTATGTTCAGCATTGTTAAAAATGCTAAATTTGATGGTCCAGGAGTTACGGTGTGGGGAGGCGTAATTCTTGCATGTACTTCCTGGCTTGTTAGTCTCTTAACATAGTACACTCACCAGTAAGCATTACTGTGACACTATACTCGCTCTCACGTGCATCTTTTCAAGGTTAAATTTGGTTGTGGTTTCATTTTTATGGCTGACACGGCATGAACACTTCGAACAGTGGAGGTGAAGGGGCTCTTGGAAACAGAGGATAGTCAGTGAATGGACTGGCCTGCCCTTTCCTCTGACTGTAGAGCACATTTGGAAAGTGTTGGGGTGATAATTTGCAGCATGTCCACATCCACCATTGACTATCCAGCAGTTGTCAAACATCCTAGTGAAGGAATGGAATACCATACTTCAAGAAATCGTTACCAAACTTGTAGCCAGCGTAGGAGCATTTTGCAGACTATGTATTGGCATTGGGTGATGACACATCCTGTTAAAAACCATGCCCAATATTTCTTAATGACCAGGGAGCTATCATGAATCACAGTGACTTCAGTGTAACTATTTTCTTTGAATAAAAACGTCAGTTTCGTTTTCTTCATTGCATATTTCTTTCAGTTACCTTCTGTGCTATACTGCAGAATTTCTTTCTATGTATGGTCCAAGAATCATCAAGCTATATTAATTGGAAGTGACATCATGTGAAAATTATTTTCATCCTTAAGTTTTGCCCTCCAGTGCATTAGGAACTTCAGTATAGTTAGAGGCTGGATAGCCAGAACAGAGAGGCCTTGTTGTAGTGCTAGAGAGAGAAGGAGATAATGGAGAGAGAGAAGCCAGAACACACATGCACACTCTCACTTTCTGTCCCTCTCTCTCTCCCTTTTGCCGGCCACAGTGGTCTAGCGATTCTAGGCGCTCAGTCCGGAAATGCGTGACTGCTGCGTTCGCAGGTTCGAATCCTGCCTCGGGGATGGATGTGTGTGATGTCCTTAGGTTAGTTACGCGTAAGTAGTTCTAAGTTCTAGGGCACTGATGACCACAGATGTTAAGTCACATAGTGCTCAGAGCCATTGGAACCATTTTTCTCTCTCCTTTTCTCTTATTTAGAAAGTATTCAAGGAATTGTATGTTTTACCAAATCCCATCCATTTTGTGGAAGCTTTGATTCCTTATCTTCAATTGATTTTTTCAGCTAGTATGTGGATGGATATCTTTTTTAAAAAAAAATATGCTGTGTAGAAACCTCCTGCTACAGGTTGTAACTTCTTCCAGAAGCTATGTTGTTGGTTTGGTCTCCTGAACTGCTCAAATTTTCAATAACTTTGTTGACCATTTGAGGGAGAAACATTTATCAATAACGCCTTACGTTTACTAACTCTGACAAGATGGCCTACTTTGGATTAAGCATCTTACCAAGCATATTACACCATTTAAAGACTCCTGAGCAATGAAATGTTTAAACATCTTTACTTTAAGAGTTATATTGAAGTGCTCCATAACTGAACCTTTCAAGATTGAAAATAGTGAGTAGCGATTAATCTCATGTTTTTCCATTAGCTTATTGTAATGAGTAGTATAAAATTCCTTGGGACATGAGTCTGTATGTAAATGACTTGGGATCCTATTATGTCTTCTATATTTTTCTGAACACATGTGCAACCTCAGATCAGTTTTAGTTGTTTGAACAGCAACTTGTGCATATTTGGACTGAAAAATATTTAAAGCATCTTATGTATTTGGAATATGGAGTCAGACCAAATAAAATGGTTTTATGAATGTCATCAATTAATTTCATGACAGCTGCTCTCCTCAGATAAATTTTTCAGGGTGAGTGAGGTTGTTTATCAGCTATTTCACCTTTAATGCTGAGTACAATGAGCTCAGTAGCAAGAAAAATAACTCATCAAAATAAAGTATTAAGAACGAAGTATTTCTTTATACAGGGTGAACATTAATAAAAACAGGAAATTGCAGGGATGTATTTCTGATTTGAAATGGAGGAAAACAGGTCTATGAACATGTGTCCAGAAATGGACAGTGTGCATGCAATGACAACAAATCATCCTGGAACACCGTACACAGCTGCATCGCAACCATGCCACAATAGATGTTCAATGTGGCCTCTGTGAGATGCAACTCATGTGTTCACACATCACATCATGAATTTTTGCAGCTCTTTTGCATGTTCCGGCCACTCTTGAAGTAGAATCACAGGCATTGTGAACATGCTGTTGTAGGGTCTCCACATCAAGAACTGGTTCAGCAGATGCAGTGCTTTTCAATTGCCCATAGGTAAAAATCCAGGTAGTTTACATCTTGTGATCTATCAGGCTATGCTACAGGACCCCTGTGCCCTATACAATGTTCAAGGAAGATGTTGTTGAAGTGTCGTCAAACTGTAATGTGGAAGCAGGGTTGGTGCTCTGTCATGCAGAAACCACAAAACCTGTCATATTGCCAAAGGCACATTCTCAAGCAGCCCAGGCAGAGTATTCCACAGGAAGTCCAGGTGCATTACTCCATTGAGATGTTGTGGAATAATAACTGAGGCAAGTATGTTTCACCAACAATGTCTGCCCACATATTGATGCTGAACCAATGGTGGTGAGATGCCTCAACCATCCCCCAGAGGACTGTCTGTGGCCCACAGATGATGATTATGCAGATTGACGATGCCAGTTCTGGTAATGGTTTCTTCATTGGTAAAGAGGAATGATTACTGAAATCCCATAATTGTGATGGTTTGGTGCAGAAACCATCATGAAAATCAATCTTCCTGTAGAGGGAAATCTGCTGTTGGTAATCATTGCCCATTTTGCAGGTGATAGGGATAATAGTGTTTGACATGCAGGGTACTAATAATCATACTTTCACTTACACCATGTAGGCAGGCCAATTGCCTGGCGTTTGCACTAGGGTTCATCTCAACATCCTGTAGAACCTAGCCCTCCAAATCTGGTGTACACACAGCCTGCCACATCACTGCACTTTCATCTGTCTGAAAGGAACTATGATCACACAAACACCCAAAAGGGCTTGAAATGTTGTGTGACGTGGTTGGTGTCTGTGAGGGTATTTGTTTTGGTATAGCCGCGCTGCCTCTCAGACATTTCTGCTGCACCAGTCAGAAAGCCTGCAACACACTAGAAATGCATGTCATGTGCTCAAAGGAACTTCCATTACTCAGCGCATCTGTTACAGTAACTATGCATTTCAGGGCACATGTTCATAGGACATTTTTTTCTCCATTTCCAGTCCATAATTTGTCTCCACATTTTGTCAGTGCTATTAATGTTAACTCTGTATAATATGTTATAGTGAGAGAGTGGAAAACTAAACAAAAATACTCCAAATTTAAATTTTATTACAAAAAATATTACATGACTTTCACTGCAGAACAGCAATGCCCTTTCCAGTCATTGTTGTGAAGGTAAACATTGTATTATAAAAAACATAGCATTTTATATGTTTTCAACAACGATGTCCATTCTGCTATTAGATTAAAGAACATTGGTGTCAAATGAGTAATCCTGTAACTGACAATCACACCACAATGTTCCAACAGTGGAACATCAGCTGAGCCAGCTGGTGGTGATTTTGCAATAGCCATTTTGTTGAAGTTTTGTCTAACCCATACTAGTCCACTCTCAAATGAAATCAGCAGAGCAACCACATTACTTCAACCACCAGTAATATCTGAAATGTAATTTCCTGCAGAAAAGATAAATTTTTGGTGGTGTAGAGACCTTCAAAATGTGAGAAGCCATTGTATATGGTTCTTGAAAGAAAAAGAAAACACGTCAATGCAGAATATCATGCAAAGGGAAAAAATCCTTAATTTCTAAGCATGACAGAAAGTTTCCCATTACCTTGTGTAAGATGTCTGACAGGAGTTACAGATTACTGGGCAGTTGACATTCTAAAGATCCAAGATAGCCTAATTTCTGATCACATGACCATGGCATCACTTCTGGTTGAGAAACTGTGAGACTCCATTCATTAAACTCTCATATATGCTTTTATTTGTTATTTGTTGTCCAGTTGGTTGAAGGTGTCATTTCTGTAACAGAATCATCAATAACCAGGCAGTATGCTATTGTATTTTTAGGGAGAGTGCTTTGTTTGCATTTCGATACTTGTATCACTGAAAGATGATTCCAGCAATTCTTCATGTTCACATGAACAAGCGATTAAAATGCGTGGGGCATTTCTTCAACTCTGCATGATTCATGAGTGGATTTCTCTTCATAACACAGCTACTGAAAAATTACTGTACATTTATAGGTGTGCATGATGTTCTTTGTATAAAACAGAGTACATAGTTCTCTTTAGGGTATTTAGATGAATTCAGATGTACCATCAACTGTGTTATGACCATTGCATCAGATATGTTTCAGTTAATGGTAATCTACTTCCTGTTTGTCTGAAAAGCTGAAAATTATGTGTCTTGCTTTATTGAGTGCTGTATTGTATTTCACTTGCCTTGTCTATGTACAAATTTCTGGTGCAACACAGACAATTAAATCCTAAGGACAAAATGCTGGAGTCAGGCATCATTTCTTAAGGTGTCCCACAATGATATTTGTTCCTTTCCAGACATCCGTATTTCTAGAATTTTGCAGTACATTTTTTGATCAAGATTTTCTACTTTATGTCTGCACAGTCTGAGATATAAATTTTGGGTATTGTGTGATGCATATCAGTAGAAATTCATGGTGAGAGTTTACTCTTCCTGTATTCCTCTATGAATGCAAGTACCACATTCAGTAGGATACAGAATCCAAAATGCTCATCATCAAAAAATTCATCTTGTTCATTTCTCTTTCTCCAGCAAGCATTCTGCAATGAATGTATTGGTGCTTTCAAAATCTTATACCCAGGTGTTAGTGCAGGCCACAACTGATTTAACATGTGTTTAGGAGCAGCATTGTGAAAAGAACCCCCAGAAATGTTACAATCAGAGCATTCAGTATCCGATCTGCTTCATCAAGGTGGATGTAATGTCATAGAGTACACAACTTTTACATTTTAAAGTAGCTGTCCAGAATTCCCTTATGATCACCTGATTATAAAAGGAGAAGCCATTGTTTCTGAGTGTATTATTCAGTCTGGAAATTGAAGTAAATATGCTGAGCAAGACAATTTTGACTGTGTGGAACATAAATCTAGTGTGCTGTTGAAGACAGAAGTTATAATTAAGTTTTAACCAGATTGGCTTACCATCAAGCCATGCTCAATGACATACATTGTGAAAAAGCTGTAAGCACTAAAAGACTTGTTAATTTATCTAGGGTTCAGAAACTTTCAACAAAGATGGTTGCATCTATTCCATTTGGAGATTAAAAATAGCAGTGTCAGATATTTTAGGTTTTTTGGCTAAATTATCTCTTGTAAATATTGCATGAACATGTGTTTTTTACCATAATGTTGTAAGTCAATAACTGCAAGCAGTGTTGGCGGAAGACAGTTTATTGAAAACTTTTTTTTCCAGTCTTATCAAATGCAGACAAAACATATTCATCCTCCATGGTCTTATGCAAAAGGCCTTTCATTCATGATAGTACTGAGTAGACACAGTTCTCATGTTTTCTCTGTGTCAGGAAGTTAACCGATTTTGTGACATATTACAAGTTCCCGTTTGAGAGTGAATTATTTAGTCCCACTTGTGTGCATTGGTAGTTTAGTTTTTGGATCTCTGTGTATTAATCTAATTTATTAGACACACTTCTTGCATTTTAATAAGTGTCTTTAATAGACTTCTGCAGCATATGTCAATAGTCCTTTGTTTCTCTGTGTAGTGCAGTTTCCCACCATCTTTAGTATGGATAGGGTTTGTGATTGCTGTGTGTAGATGCAAGCTGAGTTGATGACACTTGACTCTCAGCTACAGGCTGTGCTGGCTTTTGTACAGAGCTTGGGAGTGCAATAAATGGGCATCACTAATGTGGACCAGTTGTGGGGCTCCAACAGTTCTCCAGCAGGACCCCTGAGTCTGCTGATCAGTCTGCACCAGTGGACAGTCCAAATACTGCATTCATTGAGGTTGACACCTCACACATGGTAAAGTGGGAGGGCACCTAGCGGCATAGAAGACTCTGAATGGCTTCCCAGGGACTGAACATAAGGCCTCTTGAGTTAGTCTGACAAACAGGTTCCAGGTGCTATCTATGGCTGACACTGTCCCTCAGCCAGGTGTAGTTGCTTGCTCTGTTTCAGAGGAAACCTCATCCTGCAAGATCTGGGCAGTCACAAAGGTTGAGATTATTGGTAGTTAAGAGCTCAAATATTTGACGCCTGATGGGGTCCCTTAGAGACATGGCTGCAAAAAAAGGAAGAAAGCCAGTGTGCACTCTGTGTGCATATCGGGTAGAGTCATTTTAGACATAGAACAGGTACTTCTGGATGCCACGAAGAGCACAGTGTGTAGCCAACTGCAGGTTGTGGCTCACATCAGTACCAATGATATGGGTCGCCTGGGATCAGAAGAGATTCTCTCTGTATTCAAGCAGCTATCAGAAGTGATAAAGGCTACCAGTCGTGCTTGTGAGAAGAAAGTAGAGCTCACCATTTGTGGCTTAGCCAACAGGACTGATTGCAGACCTCTGGTACAGAGCTGAGTGGAAGTTCTGAATCAGAGGCTCAGACCTTTCTGCAACCATGAATGCTGCAGATTCCTCAACTTGTGCCTTAGTGTGGTGGGGTTTTGGATTCCGCTAAATATGTCAGGAGCCTATTACAAGCAGGACTTGCAGCAGGGGTTGTGTGATGTGGACTGGGCAGTATTTTGAGTTAGAGAGTGTCTCAGAAAAAAAAATGGACTTTGGTCTTATAGGCTGCAGATCAAAAAGAGGAAGAACATAGACCTAGGAACTATTGGTGTAACAGTGGTAAATTGTCATAGCTATGTTGGTAAAATACAAGAGCTTCAATCACTAACAGAAGGCACTGATGCTCAAATTGTTACAGGCACTGAAATCTGGATGAAGCCAGAGATAAGTTCAACTAAGATTTTTGCAACAGACCCAATGGTGTTCAGAAAGGATAAGCTAAATACAGATGGAAGTGGCATGTTTGTTGCTGCTAGGAGTAATTTGTCTTGTAGCAAAACTGAAGCAGACAATTCATGTGTGTTATCATGGGCAGAGGTCAGTCTTATAAACTAGAATAAAATAATAATTGGATTCTTTGACTGACATATTAACTCAGATGATACAATTGCTGTAAGGTTTGAAGGAAACTTAAGTTTAGTTTCAGTCAAGTAACCAACTCATATAGTTATAGCTGATGGTGACTTCCATTTATCACACTGGACTTGCATTCGGGAGGACAATGGTTCAATCCCGTCTCCGGCCATCCTGATTTAGGATTTCCGTGATTTCCCTAAATCGCTTCAGGCAAATGCCAGGATGGTTCCTTTGAAAAGGCATGGCCAATTTCCTTCCCCATCCTTCCCTCACCTGAGCTTGTGCTCCATCTGTAATGACCTCGTGTCGATGGGACATTAAACACTAATGACCTCCTCCTCCTCCACTTCCATTTATCCTCAATATGTTGGCAAGAAAACATTTTTAAATCCATAGGTACACGTAAAAGGGTGTCTCTCAAATCCTCCAAAAATAAACAAAAAATATATCTATTCAAAAAAGTGGATGAAAATGTGCTTGACACCATCCAGAGAGACAATCAGTCTCTTTTCCTTCCAGATTAATAATATAAGTGCAGACCATTTGTGATTTGAAATCATAGAAATAATATCAACAGCAACTGACAGGTTTATACCAGATGAAGTAACAAATGATGGAGCTAATCCCCCATGGTAAACAAAACATCTCAGAATACTATTGCAGAAACACTAAAAAATGCTTGCCAAATTTAAATGTCCACAAAGTCCTCAAGACTGGTGAACTTTTACAGAAGCTCAAAATTTAGTGCCAACATAACTGTAAGATGCATATAATAGTTTCTTCAATGAAACTTTGTCTTGAAAACTGGGAGACAATCCAAAGAGATTCTGGTCATATGTAATGTATGCTAGCAGCAAGACACAATCAATGCTTTCTCCGCATGATTGCAATGGAAATATTATCGATGACATGGATGCTAAAGCAGAGCTACTAGACACAGCCTCCTGAAATTCCTTCACTAAAGAAGCCAAAGTAAATATTAGAGAATTTGGATGAAGAACAGCTACCAGTATAAGTACTGTATTTACTCGTATCTAAGCCGCACTTTTTTTCCGGTTTTTGTAATCCAAAAAACCGCCTGCAGCTTAGAATCGAGTGCAAAGCAAGAGGAAGTTCTTAAAAATGTCGGTGGGTGCCACCACAACTTAGTTCTGCAGCCGAATATATGTAGCGCTACACAGGCATGCTTTGTAGGCACAAAGATAAATACAGGCGCCAAAACCTCTGCGTCAGGAAATAAATTAAAAAGAAAAGATGGAAGACAAGGTTTTTTTCTCCGCACCGAGTTTCGACCACTGCATTTTTATACATTATCCATCAAAGTAAATACAAATTCCATATTGTCCATCTTCGAATGTAGCAGCATTTCAATGTACTATGAAAACTCGACTGGCAAGAATGTTTAGGTTATTTGTCAATATGGCCAACTCTATGTTCTGAATTTTTTCCTATCTGTGAGAAGAGATGGTTGCTAACAGGAACTTTTATAAATTGTGAATCACATGCAGTATTCTTGTCACCATAGGAATAATATGAATATAAACATTTTGCCATGTATTGTTTTGTGTTTGCTGCTATCTCATTTAAATCCTGTCTGCATAATAAACCACAAAACTAGAGTGAGACAACAGCAAACACGGAAGAATATATCATGTCATGTTTATATTCGTATTATTCTTATGCTAAACTGTTATACAGTCAGAAAAGAAGCGAGGCAATGAATTTTAAATCTAAGATGACTCTAATTTCTGTGCAGAATGTAATGTACTAAAGAGGCCTCTGCAAACATTTTGAAACGGAGAAAATTTTTTGCTAAGCTCTTGATCAGAACAACTTCTATCATACGCAGTCTATTATTTGGTTCTTGTTGATCATTATGAAAGAAAGCAGCAGTCTAAGCAACAACAAGTAGCAGTCTCTTGCCATTGTTTCGCTAATGAGACGATTTCTCTCTCTCTCTCTCTCTCTCTCTCTCTCTCTCTCTCTCTCTCTCTCTCTCTCACTCTCACTCTTTTTTTTATTTGTAAGTGACGGTAGCACACACAAAAGCAAGCCATGCCACGAGTGGTGACATGCCGTAAACACGCAGTATCAGAGTACGACAAACACTGCATGACACAGTACAGTAATGCATTTTCAACATAGAGTGACGTAAACACTTATAACAAAGGAAACTGCACTTATCAGATCAAAGAAAAATAAGCAATCAATTCAAACCAGACGAAGCACATGAAAAAGGAAGGGTACCCATATAAATATGGACAGAGCGCCTGATGCGTAGCAATGGCTACCTGGTAAAGCTTAACTGCTAAGCTTACGACTCGAACCAAACTACTGTAGCTGTATCGTCATTCATTCGACCTAAATTGTCTCATATTACAGTGGACCAACTTTTTTTCGATTTGGAGATGCGGCCTAAAACTTTTCTCTCCTCTTGAATTTCGAGTTTCAAATTTCAGGTGCGGCTTAGATTCGAGAAATTTTTTTTTCCTTGATTTTGAGTCTCATTTTTCAGGTGCGGCTTAAATTCAAGTGCGGCTTATAATCGAGTAAATACAGTAACTTAGAAGTAGATGTCCACAGTTTAGTGGAACAACTAAAATCAATTAATAAGAGCAAGTCTTATGGTCCAGACTTGTTACCAATTAGGTTCCTGTCAGAGTATGCTAAAGCAACAGCTCCATACTTAACAATCATGTAGAACTGTTTGCTTGATGAAAGATCTGTACCCAAATCCACTAAATTACATACCCATATAATTAACAATGACATGCAGCAACATTTCTGGAACTGATGTTACATAGTCAACACAGAATTAGAAAACACCATTCTTGGGAAACACAACTAGCTCTTTACTCACATTAAGCTTTGAGTGCTATCAACAAAGAGTTTCAAGTTGATCCCATTTTCTAGACTTCCAGATGACTTTTGACACTGTACCACACAATCAGCTTGTAATCAGGTTGTGTGCTTCTGGAATATGGTGTCAGTTATGTGACTAGATTCATGATTTCCATTCAGAGATGTCACAGTTTACAGTAATTATTGGAAAGTCATTAAGTAAAACAAAAGTGATTTTAGGCATTCCCCAAGATAGTTTTACAGGCCCTCTACTGTTCCTTATTGGTATACACAAATGATGTAGGAGACAATCTTAAGTTGTTTGCAAATGATGCTGTCATTAATCATTTAGTAAAATCATTCAGAGATCAAAACAAATTGAAAAACAGTTTAGAAAAGATATCTGTAGGGCGTGAAAATTGGAAGTTGTCCCTAAATAATAAAAAGTATGAGGACATCCACATGAGTGCTAAAATGTTGGCTCTGAGCACTATGCAACTTAACTTCTAAGGTCATCAGTCGCCTAGAACTTAGAACTAATTAAACCTAACTAACCCAAGGACATCACACACATCCATGTCCGAGGCAGTATTCGAACCTCAGACTGTAGCTGTAGATCGGTTCCAGACTGTAGCGCCTAGAACCACATGACCACTCCGGCTGGCACTAAAAGGAATCCCATAAACTTTAGTTACATAATTGAGTCAAATCTAAAAGCCATCAATTCAGCTAAGTTCCCCAGCAACTACAATTACAAACAACTTAAATTGAAAAGGACTCATAGAAAATGTGAGGCAGGTGAACCAAAGATGATGTTTTATTGGCAGGTCAGTTAGAAATGCAAAAGATATGCTAAAGAGACTCCCTGCACAACATTTGTCTGTTCCCTTTGGATTACTGCTGTGTGGTGTGGGATCCTTACCAGGTAAGATAAATGGTGTACATCAAGAAAGTTCAAAGAAGGGCACCACATTTTGTATTATTGAGAACTATGGGAGAGAGTGTAATGTACAAGATTTGAGGCAGATGTTATTAAAAGAAAGGTGTTTCTTGTTGTGGCAGCATCTTCTCATGAAATTTCAATCATCAGATTTCTCCTCCAAATGCTAAAATAGTTTGTAGATGCCTACCTACATATTGAGAAACAATAGTCATAATAAAATAAGGGAAATCAGAAATTACATGGAAAGGTGTAGGTGTTCACTTTTTTTAGTGAAATAGTAGAGAATTGTTATGAAGGTGATTCAATGAAACAGGCACCTAAGTGTGATTCGCAGAGTGTCCATGTAGATATAGATGTAGATGGTGTGCTGTTTCTTCCATTGCGCATATCTACTAGGTGTTTGTGAGTGGCCCTTGCATTGTTAACTGTCACCAGATAATCCTCCAAGCACTGATATTGGAATAAGAGCTCATTCTGCACCAACATCTGGAATGGGTATTATGTGGTCTCTGCAGAGTGATTTTGTATTTGGAGCTACTTATGAAGTAAACTGATCTATCTTCAGGGTTGCTGTGAGATTACTGACAATCACCATACATTTTAAATACTTTGATTGGTTTTAATTATTCCATTCATTGCATTCTGAGTATTCTTCTTCTTCTTTCTCTGCTCCATCTTTTTCGTATCTATGACAATTTCAACCCCACTTTCATTTCACTAGTCATTGCCAAAGCAGCTAATTCTTCACTGGTTTAGCATCTTTTGCATTCACTTTTCACTGTGATCTTACAGCCAGAATCCAGCCTGCTAGATGCCTGCCTGACAAACTGTCTGGGTGCATTGTATAAGCAATGTCTTTTTGTTTGCATGCTGAAACTAATGGATTAAGTCCAACATCACTTCTCTTCACCCTTTCCATCAACATTGTAGCTGGCCAGCAGTATAAATAGCCATGAAGTTACATGCTTATAAGCTTAAAAAATGGTTCAAATGGCTCTGAGTACTATGGGACTTAACATCTATGTTCATCAGTCCCCTAGAACTTAGAACTACTTAAACCTAACTAACCAAAGGACATCACACAACACCCAGTCATCACGAGACTATAAGCTTACAATCATAGAATTGCAAACATGATTATCTTTTTCCTGGTGTAATTAGATACACTAAATCTGGTCCTTCCAATTGTCAAAAATGAATATGGTTATTAATCCTCATGTTGATGAAAATAGTCTCAAATTTGAAAACGTGTTTGTATATTCTAGATAGCTTCGACAATATAAGTATAAATTTCTAAGGAGAAGTGTTTGAAAACTTGAATGATTATGGATATTTCATATTTTCAGGTAAAGGTAATGTAATATCACCTGATGAAGCACTAATTTAAATCTTGTATCTACCTATATAGGATTACTCCCAATTAAGTGCCTTACAGAATGTTCATCAAACAACCTTCAAGCTATTTCTCTACCATTCCACTCTTGTACAGTATGCATCAGAAACATCACTTAAATCTTTATGGGTGAGCCCTGATTTCTATCATTTTATTATGATGATCATTTCTCCCTGTAATAGTGGGCATCACTAGGATATTTTTGACTTTTGAGAAGAAAACTGATGATTGAAATTTCCTTAAAAGATCCTGTTGCAACAAGGAACGACTTTGTTTTAATGATTACATCTCCAATTTGCATCTCATAATCGTGGAACTCTGTCCCCTATTTTGTGCTAATACAAAATGAGCTGCACTTCTTTGAACTTTAGCAGTGTTCTCCATCAATCCTATCTGATGTGCACTCCACATTGCAGACAAATCCTCCACAAGAGGACAGGCAAGTGTAGTGTTGGCAGTCTTTTTAGCAGACCTGCTATATTTTCCAAGTGTAGTAGGCCTATAACATCTCATTGGGGATGCCAGATATTACTTCAGTTTTATTCAATGATTTTCCTTCAGATACAAAAAAACTGTGACTTTCTGGCAGGGAATCATGAATCCAGTTGCAGAACTGAGATGATACTCCTTGAGCATGCAGTTTGACTGGAAGCTGCATGGAATGGAGTGAAAAGCCTTCTGGAAATCTAAAAATATGGACTCATTTTTATATACTCTCTCAATAGCACTCATTACTTTGTGAGAGTAAAGTTGTGTTTGACAAGTATTATATTTTCTGAATCTTTGTTTGCTACATGTCTATAAATCATTTTCTTTGAAGTAATTTCATAATGTTCAAATACAGCATATATTCCAATAGTCTACTGCTAATCCACGTTAGTGGTCTTGGTCAGTGATTCAGTGGATTATTCCTGTCTCCATTCTTGATCATTGGTGTGACGTGTGCAACTTTCCAGTCTTTAGGTATGGACCTTTCGATGAGTGAGCATATGTATATAGTTACTAACCACTGAGCCATCTTATCAACATACTGGAAAGGTACATAACTGGGATACAGTATGGTCTGGAGACCATGCCTTTAGTAGGTGATGTAAGTTGGTTCAGTACACCAAGGATGTCTAAGTCACTTATGGCATACCTTTTTATGGGTCACCATTATAGTGTAGGGATCTTTTATCTGTGTCAAACATAAAGCAAAATTCTGAATATGTTGATTAGAGACATTGCTAATGGAATTATCCTTTTCAAATATGATGAACGTAATCTGAATCATGTATTCGGTGATCATGTTAATTCGCTTATGTACTAACAAATATACTGATAATGAATACATAATTATAATTATACATAAAGGTGATGATTTAAATAACAGTTGTTATCAAATCAATTTCAAATATTATATTTGTATTTATCATCATCTGCTACATTTGAGTAGTTTTAAACTATGGTATAAATTGAGATGTTTGACTATAATCAGTTCAGATTGAGCATTGCAGTTGTCAATGTGTCCCTCAGTTCCAATGAACAAAATGTTAGTCTTAAAAGGTGGGTGCTGAAATCTTAACAAAACATATGCAGGAAATTGTGGAAAAACGCCAATCTCAAAATGAGTTTATACTGAAAAGAGCATTTATACATAAATCTCAATTGCTACAGAAAATGATTAAAAAAAGACAGGTATTCTAAAAGGATAAGATGACAGATCAAGATGAAGGACATGGGGCCAGAAAAAACAAAGTGTTTATTACTACAGAAGATGAAGAAGAAAAATACATCCAGAAAAATAGTGATGGAAATGAAAAAGAGTCACATAAGATAATTTTGGCAGAGACTCAGGGTAAACTCGCAACATCATTTTTAGTAAACCAACAGACAGAATGTGTGATACTGAATAAAGCATCAGATTTGATCTTATAACAACAGTGTGGATGATTGTTGATTTACAGTTAGATTTGAAGGAATGATTTAGTAATTCAAAGGCTAAGATATTCGGCAATGATGGTGTTGTATAATTTACTGGTAAAATTAAACCTTCTAGAAACAGTTGCACAGTACAAAAGATTTGAAGTTATGGTGACAGAGGGCTACCAATGTTCATAAACAAAACTACTTCTCCTGCAGAGGCCATATCACTATGGTGAAGACTGCTTAAAAAAATGGTGGTAAGTGGGTACTGGTGGGTGATGACATACATATCAGTAACAGATCGAAAATATGCTTGACATTTGGACTCCACCAGATTACCAGTACATTTGATTCTTTTTAATGAAATAATACAAATGAGTTTGTAGGGTGATTAGCTCCCATGCTAGCTTTGAAAGCAGCGGACAGTAATTGATGTAGTAATGAAATAATAATTAATGAAGGAAAGCTTCACAAAGCATCTATAATTGCTAGAATTATTTGCAAAATTAGTGGTTAAGACTCAGTTTCAGAATGAGAATTTGCATATGAGAACATTCGATACATTGAAAGATGAATTGAAAACAAGAAGATGAGTTGAAAAAAAATGTAATAAAACATATTTATATGTGTGGTGTCGGTTCTTTATGACATGTCCAAAAGAACAGGCACCACTCATATAAATAGCTGTGCCTTGCCTTGATGGCAATTAATGACCATCCAAGTGCACATGTACTATTCGTTCTAACTAATTAACTCCAATATATAAAACAGAAGGAAACTTCCACATGGGAAAAATATATTAAAAAGAAAGATTCCAAGACTTACCAAGCGGGAAAGCGCCGGTAGATAGGCACAATAAATAAAACACACAAACACACACACAGAATTTCTAGCTTTCCCAACCGGCGGCTGCTTCGTCAGGAAAGAGGGAAGGAAAAGGAAAGATGAAAAGATGTGGGTTTTAAGGGAGAGAGTAAGGAGTCATTCCAATCCCGGGAGTGGAAAGACTTACCTTAGGGGAAAAAAAGGATAGGTATATACTCGTGCGCACACACACACACACACACACACACACACACACACACACACACACACACACACATATCCATCCATACATACACAGACACAAGCTTAATTCGAATTAACATACCAGCAAATGTATGTCAATGAGTTCATTGTGTTTAAATATGCAGAATTAGATGTACCGGCATTGACTAAATTATTGTTAGTATTATTTCTTTTTTTCTAAATTATATTTTCAATTACACTGTTCTTTTATCTGTAAGCAGCTGATGTGCCATATCACTGTTCTCATTGTTACAAACGTAAAGTTGCTCTTTAAAGCAATTAGTCAATTAGTGGGATTCTTTTATTTTATTTATTTATTTTAAAGCTTGTGGGGTTCCCTGGATAAGTGTCAAACAACAAATCCAACAGTCCAGTGTTGTCAGTTCTACAATTTTTCTGTCACTTATTGCATTTTTTAACCCTTGAAAATTATTAAAATATGTGAAAAATTCCAACTGACATCATAAATTAGAGCATCATTGGAGAATACACTCCATCAAATCAGATCAAGAATCAGTCCCCACTTTGAGGAAGTGTCAGTAACACCACATCTACTGGGCTTATACACTGTAGTCTTCAATCCAGCCTTTGATTGGAGGAGAGATTTACCTTATTTCTTACAGCTAAAAGAACAGAAAAGTCTTACTTGGATAATTCTCCTCTAATAATGCTATTTTATGTATCGCATGTATTCTGTATTGGAACAGAAATTCCTTTCAATATACCATTTACCTATTACAACTCATTAACTGTGGGAAGACTATCATTCTAGACAAGTCGGTGAGTAATTGGCAGTATCAGATCAGTTCATATTCTGATTACCTTTTATTATTTATGATTTATTCAACTTGGAATTCCAGTAGAAGAAAAAAAAGTAAAAAGTAATACAGTGAATAAAATGTGCATAAACCCAGTATGTTCTAGGGGATATTGTAGCGTATCAGAATGCCTAGGTCTGAAACGTTACAGTTCAACTCACTGTTGTCCAAATTACATTCTTCCCAAAAGTAATCCCTTATACAGAGTTCATTAGCACTGGTTATTTGTGAGACTTTTTATTTTCATAGCATCTAGCAGCAAGTGCCATGTAGATGTAAAACAACATGTCACATGATACTTGTATCAACAACGTGTAATCGGGAAATTTGTTTGGAGGGGAAGAATTTCATCCACGTTAGCCAGTGGTGAAATGCTAAGCAGAAAGTACAGATCATGATTGCAAAGTAAGTGGGTACAAACAAGTCACAAAGTGCAGATTCTTAAAATGAAATTTCAGTACATTACTGTTGTAACACAATAAGAAGTAATGGTTAAGGAACCACAGCAATTAGTAAAAATTATAAATGTTTTTTTACTAGCTCATTCCGAATTGTTTCATGTTGCACAGATGTAGATATTTCTGCAAACATTTATTTTTATTCTACAGTTAGGGTCAGTGTATATATTTTCAATTCCATTTATAAATTTAAGAATTGAAGAGATTACCCTTTTATTATTAGGCTGAAGACCCAGGCATGCCATCTGTGCAGGAAGCTGTAAATTTGGAGCAGACATGCAAAGGAGAACAGTCAGCTCTCTCAAATGTAAGTTACACATTTATTTTAATCGTATTACAACATGAAATCTTGTCTAGAACAATTACAGTACATTACTGTTGTAACCCAATAAGAAGTAATGGTTAAGGAACCACAGCAATTAGTTAAATTACTTAATGTTTTTTACTAGCTCATTCCGAATTGTTTCATGTTGCATGGATGTAGATATTTCTGCAAACATTTATTTTTATGCTACAGTTAGGATCAGTGTATATATTTTAAATTCCATTTATAAATTTAAGAATTGAAGAGATTACCCTTTTATTATTAGCCTGAGGACCCAGGCATGGCATCTGTGCAAGAGGCTGTAAATTTGGAGGAGACATGCGAAGGAGAACAGTCAGCTCATTCAAATGTAAGTAAACGTTTATTTTAATGGTATTACAACATGAAATCTTGTGTAGAACAATTACAGTTTAGCAACTGTTGCAATGGGTGGAATTGAGGTACTCCAGGACAACAATTGAAAAGTATTTTTATACCTTTACTTTAAGAGTAATTGTGAAATGCTGTTGTCAGTAGATAGTAGAAAGGTTGACAACTGTATGTACTTAACAGTTTTTGTCATGGTACCAAGGTACCACTCACATATAAAACATGAACAAAGAAATACCAGCTTATAAATGAATCAGTGACCTTGATATTAGTCTCTTGACAATTGAGTAACATTATGATTTTTTATTAAATAATGTTTCTATTCCAATAAAGGTGTAAGGTTATTAAGTATCATCTTGATAACCCACTGACAGTAGACTAATATGCTACTATAGTAAAATATGCTTTGTTGGACCTACCCTCATAAAACTAGACAGTGACGTCAGATGATAGACACATGGCAAAGAGAGTAAAGTACTCATGCAACATGTTCAGTTGTAAATGTAACTTTGTACACATGCAGACCATTTGTGGGTATTTACCAACAAGATGCAGACAGTTGTCAGTGTAACTCTGTATGCATAAACACTGCCGGTGATATGTAAATAATTAGAGATGCAATTCTCTGTGATAGGTATAACAGTCATTAGAGAGCTTTAATGTTCTTCATGTTTAGCATTTCTAGAATGAAATTTTTGCTCAGTGGTATTGTGTGCACTGGTATTAAATTTCCTAGTAGATTAAAACTGTGTGCTGGACCAAGACTTTGACTCAAGGCTTTTCTCTACCTGCTAATCTACCCAAGCACGAAACACGATCCATCCTCACAGCTTCACTTCCCACAGTACCTCATCTCCTACTTTTCCAACTTCACAGAATTTCTCCTGTGAACCTTACAATGCTAGCACTCCTCGAAGAAAAGTTATTGTGGAAACATGGCTTAGCCACAGCCTAGGGGATGTTTCTGAATGAAATTTTTGATGTACAATGGATTGTGCATTGATAAGAAACTTGTGTAATATGGGATTTACAAATCCATGTCAGAAATGTTTTTAAGCTCTAAAGTTTCAACAAATTTTACCATTGTTTCTAGTAATCTGGTTAATTTTGAGTAAGCAGTACTTACATTGTGTCCACTGTATAGATACCACTGATCTGACTTATCTATAACAAAAAGATTTTTACTACTTGTGTCTGGGGATACTTGACCTGGCACAGTTGGTCAGATACTTCCTTCATGAGTAACCATTTTTTTTTAATTTTTTCTTGATAGTTAGCTATTCTATTTGCATAGATGTGCTTTTTGCCTCCTTAATGACTTTTTAGCTGCCTTACAGTACTGTTTGCAATGGGCTCCGGCAGTTCGATTGTGGCTGTACCTAATGTCTTGATATAATTCTCACAATGTTTTACATGATACCCTAATCCCAGTTGTTGGCCATCCAGGTCCATGTTAGGGCTAGTGACCTGTTTAACCATTCTGATATAAAATAACTTTCAAAGACTATCTTTTCATTTCGTAAAACATGTGGAAGTTGTTACCTGTGCCAAATGTTATCACTCCAAAACATACAATATGTTTTCCAGAATTATGTGCAGACCAACAACATACCAACAGATACTAATTACTCTGCATAACTCCCACACTGCCGCAAACATTCGATAAATATGAACCATCTGATGCTGAATCAACAGGCAATTCGAAACCGGTAGTGATAAAAATTGAAGAATAAAACAAAAGCAGACGGTTGGAATAATTTCTCAAAACCTTTATTTATCACAGTTACAGTGTTCCAAGAATAATTCACAGGAATGAATAAATTAATATTCCTCTAGGCAACATTCATTTATCAGTGCTCGTTCAAGTTGGCCACTTTGTGTTCCCTTTTGCAAACGAAAAAATTTTGATTTTCCGTAGCACTCCCCTCCAATTTCCCTGATTAATACTTCTTCTAACAAAGATTTGACTTCTACTGAACATCAAAGGAAGTTTTTATGAAGAAAAATCCATGTACTTGAAAGAGCAAAAATAAAAATTCATTTGTGTGATTTTACCTTATTCGTTGCTTTTTGGCTTCGAATACATGGAATTTATGATTACAACAGCTTGCAATGGAGTACATCAGATTGTAGTATGAAAAAGAATACAATTTTCATATTAAATGTGGAGAAATTTGGTTTACACAAAATTCCAAGCTATACTATAAATCATAGACCACTGTTGGGCGCCATTAAAATATGATTTTCTATTTATATTGCTTGAAAGAATGTTAAATCTTGTTAAATAGGGAAAATATTTTATAATTGAGATGACTTCTATTGACAGTAAACAGTAACTTTTGGAAGTTAAGTTAGCAACATGAGATTTACCTTTTGCACTTTCTGTAGCAAAGTTCTGCAAGAAGTCATTCAGTGGTAAATATGTCGTTTTTCGTCTGTATGATGGCTTGCTTTTAAAGAGCAGGGTAAATCATTGTCAAAAAAGGTATTTTTTCTTATTATTGTCCAGAAGTGGGGTCGACTAATAATGAAATATAGAATATCTGAGACTCTGGAAATCTATCATCTAAATAATTTTGTGTAAACCCTCTTTTTTTTAACAACAATTCATGTTATTATCTAGAAAAATTACTTTGTACATTTACAAGTTTTGTAACAGACATCTTGTACAAAGAAAAAACAATGGAATTTTGCCACCTTACAGCAAAAAGCAGTTATCATTGATAAAGTTTAATATTTCCTGTTTAGAAATTAGAACTCCCATCAGCAGAGCAAATCATTGTGAGAAATAATAATATAGCGGTAACTGTGTTGAATAATATGTCATAAGATAAAAATAACAATTACAATACTAAGAAGAAGAGCTCACTAGAGCTAAAATGTCTGACAAGATAGTATCTGATAGTTTGAGAGGATAACAGAAAAGTGCTAGGAAAATAGAGAGTGCAAAATTGTTCACTCATCATAATTTATAGTAGTAACAGAGATGTTAATGCCATGCTGATCACAGTAAGCTCAGCATTAACACTCAGACAATCAGCATTACATGACTGCTGCAGTTAATGCAAAATATATCTTTCCTTTGACACAAATAATTAATAATCTCTACCGAGTCACGGGAGGCATTATTTCACAGTCTTCTGTAAACACTACAGTTGCACTTAAACAAGGGATGACACATTGTTGACTAACACAATTGCAGGTGGAATGGCTGCTTGATGGTCCTTGCAAAAACTGTAAGTGGTATGATTGCAGCAGGTTATCATTTAATACTCACCAGACAGCCATGTGCTGTAGCTACTTGTCTTACCCTGATACAAGAGTCAACATCATTCCATGAAGCACTGTCTCCTTAGAATGTAGCATGACTCACTTCTAGCCCTACCTAAGCCACAAGTAGTTGGCTTAGTAATCTCATATTCCTTAACATGACAATCGGCTGTATCAAATGTGTGCACAACACAAAACTGAATTGAATCATGATGACAGAGCAGAAAGTGAGACACTACTGATGATGGACCATACTTATCTTATTTTCTTCCATCATTGCCTTCAAACATTACATTAAGTATCACACAAAAACAAAAAAAGAAGCAAAAAATAAATATAATATATAGCAAAATAAAAATTAAAAAAATATTGAGAAATTCTTCCTCTTGATACAAACTCAGGGGAAACATCATATTTTGCTTAGAACACGCAGGTGTAATTTGTAATCCTCTATGTTTGAAACCACCTAGTTGTGGAGTAACATTGTCATTTATCAGGAAGAGCAATACTAATTCAAATGAAATGAAATGCTTGGACAACAGGCTGTGGACAGCAGAAAAATGTGACTGATTTACCGTATTCTAATTTTGTATTTAAAATTTGGTTTTGATGCATATATGCACAGTGCATTGTTAATTCATTTTTATTTTATTTATTTATTCATCTTTAGACCATTCAGTACAACAATATCAAATGCTTTATATACGTTACAGAAGTAACACACAGGCTGTTCACATTAAAGTGGTGGTGGTAGTTAGTGTTTAACGTCCCGTCGACAACGAAGTTATTAGAGACGGAGCGCAAGCTTGCGTTAGGGAAGGATTGGGAAGGAAATTGGCCGTGCCCTTTCAAAGGAACCATCCTGGCATTTGCCTGAAACGATTTAGGGAAGTCATGGAAAACCTAAATCAGGATAGCCGGAGACGGGATTGAACCGTCGTCCTGTTCACATTAAAGTGGTGACCACTGTCTACGTTTGACATCAAATAATAATAACCACCTGCAGATAGCGGGTGGCACCACTAACAGTGGATGGTATATAATGAATTTAGGAGGGATGCAGAAAACAGTGCAGGTGTTATCATAATTTGGAAACAGCATGATTTATCTGATGTCCAACAGGCTGTGATCATTGGCTTTGTTGCCAATGGTGCAAGCTTTTCCGAAACAGCCAAGTTTGTAAACTCTTTGGTTGCCACCATTATTAAAGTATACTGTGCATGGCAAAAATGCACTGTCCGAAACTAATGACATCTTAATTGTGGTGCACCACTGACCAAACATGACAGGGCTGAATGACAGCTGCAGAGAAGTGCACCTGCAAATAGAACTGCAACAGTTGGGTCACTGGCTGCTGTGATTAACCAAAGGGCTAGTAAGAGTGTCTTCTCAATGACTATTCACTGTATTTTACTGTGTATAGGCCTCTGCAGTAGGAACATGGTTCATGCACCCTTGCTGACTACTATTTATTGGCAACAAAATTGGGGATATGCTCACCAATTCTGCAGCTGGACATCCACTGAAGGGTGACAGGTGGACTTTTCATATGAATCATGTTTTGTGCTCCATCAGAAAGGTGGCCAGTGTTAAGTGTATGAAAAGAAAGAGTTTTAGGCTTGAGGAGGGAGCGTTATGGCCTGTGGAATATTTTTCTGGCATTCCCTGTGTGATCTCAATATTCTGGAATGCACAGTGAATCAACAAAGGTATGCATAGGTATGCATCTATCCTTGTGGACCATGTCCACCACTATCTGCAGTTTGTTTTTCTTGGTATGATGGCATCTACCAGCAGGATAATGAAATGGTTCAAACAGCTCCAAAATGGGTTCAGCATACTGTTAGGGCCACCATACTTCCTACATTTAAACTGAATTGTGGATACTTGGGACCACCTTGATCAGGCTTTTAGTGGCATGGATAATCACCTGAGACACCTAGCACAGCTGTCCATGGCACTGGAGTCAGCATTGCTCCACATCCCCTCCAGAACATCATTGACTTTTTTCCTCCATGTCTCACTGTAATCAATCCTTCAAAAGTTGGTTATTCAGGCTTTCGATTGGCAATCACATTAAAGTGAGTAGACAGTGTATATACATATATAAAATGTAAACAAATTAGCATAGGATAAGGCAAAGATAGAGCAGGAATTTGACCATGGCCTAATCAATGGAACCGTCCTAACATTCAATTTGGCCTCTTCAGAAAACCATGGAAAACTCGAGTCGGAATGGCCAGGTCATGAATAGCATAGTTTGCTTTGAGAATTGAGATTGCAGCATGCACAAGAAGTATGTAAGTTTATCAATGTCATTGCTAGACATCAAGCTTAAAAATAAGGAGCTTTAAAGGTGTCACTTAGTACTACACGTATATACAATGTACATAAAAATCTTAAACAATTAAAACAACTGCAATTTCACATCCAGTAAGCTCCAACAAATTATTTTTCACATAAAATATATGAACACAAAAATACAAGTTTGCCTTACTTTACTATGAAAGTATTCCTTTGATGAATCTGGGGTTTCTTGCATTAACAACCCCTTGTGCAGCGATACTGATTGTTGATGATAGTGTAGACATTTACTTCTCAGTTTGGTCACAAATTACATTGAATGCTTTAAATAATTGTTGAGAAAAATACACTTGAGTTAAATCATGTGATGCTGACACTTTTCACTGTTTTTCTCTTCTCTTTTTATATTAGCAGCATGTTAAGTTTGTTCTTTTTTGTGTTGTAATTAACATATTCTGATTAACATGGGATAGCAACATAAAATGAATTTCATTTAGTTCCGTACACACTTATTTTTTGTTCAATTTGTTTCTCAGTTTCACTTATTTTTCTCTTTTTTCCTTAGCTGTTCTTTGGAAAGTGTTTGACTCACAACAGAGTGCAATGTCCATAGGCTACTCTGCTCTGTCTGACAGTTTATCAGCAGATTTTATAAGCTTTCCAAAATCAGTTTCTAAACATGCTCTATTCTTCTTTAATGATCCCCACTTTTCTTTCAATTTTCTCTTTCTTTCAGAGCCACACTCACCTCCCTGGGCATCTTTTTTACTGTTAGGATGTAGCAAATATCTCTGTCCAGCAGTACTTCCAGAGTAAAAAATTCATTTTTACATTTTTAGTAAGTCACCATGAAAGCTTATGTGGTCTTTGTTTATTCAATAAGAAATTTAAGAAGACTCCTTTATATATTCTATTTCCAACTATATGTTTGCTGAGAATCTTCTTTCTGTGACAGTTTGTCCATATGATAATGTCAACATCACTTTCATGAACACTCATATTTTCACATATTCCTTCTTAAGCATTTGCTTCCAACATATCATCGACCTTAGGATTTTGGAATACAAGACCAAAACGAAAAAAAAGCTGCTATAATAGTGCAGATTCTACAACTTTTTTACACTGCAGGCAGAAGCTGTCCCATTCATCTGGACAAACCTAATCTCTTCAAGCCATATTCATTTTCTTGACGTGGGACTCTTTCTTCAATACAACATTTTTTGTGTCCAGATAAGAGAGAAGTCCAATTAGAGTATAGTTTACCAGAGATCTTTCTACAGTCTTTAAATAAATGGAACCGTTTTCCTTCCAGTATGTACCTCTCTGTGACTTTATTGTCATTTCGATGTTCCTTCAGGAATCGATCCGCAACAAATTCCAAGCTAAATTTCTCATATTTGCACTCTGCGTATTTTGCTGGAGATCTGATGGCTGTAATTTTTTCTTCTTTTCACTCATTAGATGTTCCTGTTATGTTGCAAAAGTGGTCAGATCTGCAGGAAGAGTTGTAAGCAGTGGTTTGTCACTTTCATACTGAGCAAAAAATGCTTCAGTAACTTTTGCAAAGCAAACAAAGATGTTTAACTTAACAAGTATGAGCTTATCTTTTACAGTGTTTATGTAACTGTGAATGACTTACAAATTGGTGTGGTTACCTATCCCATTTCAGCATTGGGTACATACTTTCCCATGTCATCCCAGATTTCTGTGGATGTTGGTACTGCTCGATAATGGTATAACCATTAAAGTGCACAAAATTTCAACCCGTATTTTTTGGTGTTTGAAGATAATATATAACCTTCCAATCTTGCAGGTGAATCTTTGAACAAATGCTAGAGACTACTCAAAATGAAGTCCATACTCAATTTGAAGTTACACCACTCCTCCCGCTCCAATACTTAACATCTGGAACTTGCATTAATATTTGCAAAATTTTTGAAATTTCAAGATTATATGTATAACTTTTACATTTTTTAAAATATTTCCTTTGAAGTTGTGTATCCTATATAGGCTGATGTATGGTAACAAGTAACAATGTGTTCAGCTCATTATGCCAAAATTGAAAATAAAAATCCACTTGCTTAGTTTGTGTTGAATAATTAAGGGTCTTCTCAAGCAGTAAACCAATATGAACTTCTGTATCTACACACTAAAGCAAAATGTGCTGAAAATGGTAACTATTCTGATACAGCATAAACACACACACTTTCTGTCACTGCATTAAACGTTTTTTCACATTTTGTCTATCACGAAAGATAGTGGCAAAGAGTTCAGTAATACTAGTGCACCTCTTACAGGATTAAATCAGATTTGCACACTTCTTAGGCCAGAGATTTTGAGCCTTAATATTATTACTTCCTGAAATGTAAGGAAAAAATGTATTATCATTATTTTTGATAGGTTTTGTTGTTTGGGCTTCTGCTATCTCTGACATGCTTTTATATGTCGCTGTCAAATTTTCAGAAACAGTTGATGTGATGGGTTTTGAAGTCGCAAAAAACTGCTTAAATTCGTCTTTTTCTTTCTTTAATAACTGGTGATGTTTTACTATAATAAAAAATGTTTGGTGTGAACTGTAATCTGTAAAAAACACTAACCACCCAGCATACTGAACAAACCTATAAAAGAAAATTATTAGCATGTAACAGAGTCTTAACCTATAAGAGTACACATGAGTTGCATTTACATAAATGACATTGTACACCCCGATGGAGAACTGTGACCCCAATTTTCTTAACAAGTACTGTGACTTGTCACATAGTGCATACAGATTTTCCTACGGTACCTTAAAATGGTGTAATGCTTCCCATGTGTCATGTAAACTTATCACATGAAATTGTCCTGCCCAGAGGTAATAAAGTAAAACAAAGTTACAGAAATTATGGAATCTAATGACATTTTGAAAACAGTAATTTTTGGGAGATATAAAAATAAAAAACTTTTGAAGGCCAGTAAAACATAATAGATGAAATAAGGCCTTGTAAGAATTTCAAAGAGGCATACTGACCCTGCTAGAACATGAAATTTTGATATAAAACAATATTGATAATAATGCAAACACATGAATATATTACATAACAATGTGCACAAGAAGTAAATCAGTGCTGCAACTAGAACATGAAACTTTGATATGAAACACATCAGGAAAAAAGCTTTATATAACACTACCTTAAAGGAAACACACAAAAAACTTGCTGCTGCTATTTTCACTGCAACTAATTTAGTGCCAGAACCCATCTTTAAAGAACTCTATTGCATTACATCTAAAACAAATGAAACCAAAAAGGGACAAAAGAAACATTCTTTTGTGGTATCAAATACAGCATACATGGCACATTAGTCAAGTGAATCAATAGAACTCAACAATAAATGAGGGCCCAGTGTTCTCATTGCCTGTTACACTCACTTTCATTGTAAAAATACTCCTTAACAAGAACTGTTTCTAACCCTGGTCTAAAAGCAGTATCCATGTCTTAACATCTTTATGTAAATTGGTCTTGTCTTTGAGCATATTCGTTTTTATTTGTTCTGTATGTAGGGCCCCATGTCTGTGAGTATTATAAAAGTGGTAATCACAGTTGGTTCGCAGAACACTGAGTCTAGCTCAACCACTGACACACATTTGTAAATGTACAGGAGGGGGAAGGGGGGGGGGAAGTAGATTTTGAATAATGACTTGCAATGAAACCTAGCAGAATGGCATGACATGGTTTTAATAGCCTTCTCTGTAACAATTTCATTTAATTAACACTTAATTTTACCTCAGTAAAGTAATTCCATAAACTACAGGGGAGTCAAATCTAGCAACATCTTTGGAGCACACCTTAGCCTTAGTTCTTAGAGTTAAATATGCTGAACTGTGTCTCCAGCAGAATTTAGTTAGCATGGTCTGGATAAGAGAAAGTCTGTTGGCATTGAACAATGAATGCAAGAACTTGAGGTTTTGATCAGTTGTTATGACCATAACACTGCACACCGTTACACTTACATAATCTGCAAACACCATGAACACAGTTGCAGTTTCTGAGGTGTGTATGTCAACTAAATAAGTAACGATTGGGTCAAGGCCATGCTGTACTCCTATTTCAACTTTCTATGCATCACATATTTCTTGAGTTTATGATTAAAATGATCTGATATGAGTTCCACAACATGTGAACTGTTACATGAATATAAGTGAAACCACTTGTCTTCAACCCTTATTATCCCCATTGCTTCCAACTTATCTCATGCAACTTGATGACTAACAATGGTGAAAGCTTTAGAAAGGTCTAATTTAACTTCTACATCATCATTATTGTTATCCAAGTTTCTAATAGTAAATAACTGGGCAGCTACAAAACTGATTTGCTTTCAGTTATGTGGAATCTCTCCATCTGTAAATATTAACAAAATTTTACTCAGATGGTGATTATCTTGTAAAATTTAAACCCAAGTACTTACAGTGATGAGCCAAATCTTTATGACCTGTGCCCACCACAATATTGGATGACACCTAGTGGTATTCTGGACACATGATCCAGTGACAAAAGTATGAAAGCAGAGCAGGCATGAAGGGGGGGATCACCCTAGTGAATATGTGAACTGCAAGTGGGGAAATGCTGAACCTGTGAACAAGTAACTCAGTGATGGTCTTCCACAGGCCTCCATGTTCAACAGTGTATGATGAACTATGTGCCTTGAAACACTTGTTCATGCACCAGCATGGTGATCTTTCAGCAGTGATGCCACAGATCACACCCTCTCTCATTTTACAGAGCAGACAAGACTCCACAACCAACATTCTGTGAATAATTTAGGATGTCCAACCATTTAACTTCTAGTGGTAGTTTCTGTTCTTCAACCGCTTTCTGTATATGCTCATGACAATAGCATGTGAGCATCTGAGCAGCTTACCCATTCCTATGTGTGCACATGTTGACAGAACAACAACAGCAATTGTGATTGCAGTGGGCACAAGACCATCAAGATTTTGCTGTCGATCAATGGAAACATGTTGGCTCATTGGGTGAATGATATTTTTGCTACACCTGGTCCATGCTCGTCTCGACAAATGCCATCATCAAGCTGAACTGCAGCTCAAAATGTGTAGTGTGCCTCAGATGCATGCTAGTGGAAACAGTGTTATGTTGTGGGAGACATTCTGTTTCAGTTAAATGGGACCTGTGGTAGAAATTGAAGACATGCTTGTTGTGTTCCCTGATGGCAATGTCTCTTTCATCTGTATGATTGTCCATGACTTGGAGCCAGACCCATATAACAGTGGTTTGAGAAGCATCGTAATGAACTCACACTGATGTTTCAGCTACCAAATTCACCTAATGCAAATCCTATAGAACCCAGCTGGGTTACTGTCTTCTTTGAAGAGGTTTCTAAAGGACATCCATGAATTTACTCCACAAATAATACATATTACATGCTTTTGGACTCTGAAAACTTTTATTTGACTTGAAGAGTTGCCCCAAAATATTATACCATATGATATTATGGAATGAAAGTAGCCAAAGTATGCAAGCTTTTTCATTTTTATGTTGCCTGAGTCTGCTAACACCCGAATTGCAAACACAGATTTGTTTAGATGTTTCTGCAGTTCTGTGGTGTGCTTCTCCCAACTGAATTTATTATCAAGCTGCAATCCCAGGAATTTAAGACTGTCAACCTCTTCTATCTGCTCTACTTCATACTTTATGCACATTCTGGGTCGAAACCTCTTACAGGTTCTGAATTGCATATAGTGAGTCTTTCCAAAGTTTAATGTCAGTGGGTTGGCTTTAAACCATTTATTAATATCCATGAAAATATCACTAGCAGATCTTTCTAGACACAAACCTATTAAAAAACTGTCAGATCCTAATACACAGTATCAGTAATGTATTTTGTTCCAAAGATGGACAAACAAGCTATTAAGTAGGAGGTGATAATGTTTTGGTTCATCAGTGTTTTTAAGCCTGCTTGCGGTCAACTGTAAACACTTGGATGGATAATTTTTGTAGGGAAGGATGCAAGTTAATTCGAATTAACATACAAACAAATGTATGTGAATGAGGTCATTGTGTTTAAATATTCAGAATTAGATGTACAGGCATTGAGTAAATTAGTATTATTATTTTCTTTTTGCTAAATTTCATTTTTAATTACACTGTTCTTTTATCTGTAGGCAGCTGATCTGCTTTACCACAGTTCTTGGTCTTAGAAATGTAAAGTATTGCTTTTGCTCTTCAGAGCAATTAGTTTCATTTTTTTTGCCTTCATAGCTTGGGGTTTTTGCTGGATAAGTGTAAAAAAAACAAGTCCAACTGTCTAGTGGTGTCAGTTCTACAATTTTTCTGTCACTTACTGCAATTTTTTAACCCTTGAAAATTATTAAAATATGTGAAAAATTCAAAGTGACATCATAAATTGGAATCTCATTGGACTATAGGCCCTCATCAGATCAGATCAAGAATCAGTTCCAAACTTTGAGGAAGTCTAAGCAACACCACATCTAATAGGATTGTACACTGTAGTCTACAAACCAGCCTTTGATTGGAGGAGAGATTTACCTTATTTCTTACAGCTAAAAGAACAGAAAAGTCTTACTTGGATAATTCTTCTCTGACATTGCTCTTTTAAATATCACATGTATTCTGTATTGGAACAGAAATTCCTTTCAATATACCATTATACCAATTACAACTCAATAACTGTGGGAAGACTATCATTCTACACAAGTCAGTGAGTAATTGGCAGTATCAGATCAGTTCATATTCTGATTACCTTTTAGTATTTATGATTTATTCAACAGTGAAATCCAGTAGAAGAGAAAAAAGTAAAAAGTAATACAGTGAACAAAATGTGCATAAACCCACTATCTTCTATGGAATATTGTAGCTTATCAGACTGCCCAGGTCTGAAACGTTACAGTTCAACTCACTGTTGGCCAAATTTCATTGTTCCCAGAAGTAATCCCTTATACAGAGTTCATTAGCACTGGTTGTTTGTGAGACTTTTAATTTTCGTAGCATCTAGCAGTAAGTGCCATGTAGATGTAAGACAACATGTCATATCATACTGGTATCAACAACATGTAGTCGGGAAATTTCTTTTGAGGGGGAGAAGTTCATCCATGTTAGCCAGTGGTGAAATGCTAGGCAGAAAGTAAAGATCATGATTGCAAAGTAAGTGGGTACAAACAAGTCACAAAGTGCAGATTCTTAAAATGAAATTTCAGTACATTACTGTTGTAACCCACTAAGAAGTAATGGTTAAGGAACCACAGCAATTAGTAAAAATGCTAAATGTTTTTTACTAGCTCATTCCAAATTGTTTCATGTTGCTTAGATGTAGCTATTTCTGCAAACATTTATTTTTATGCTACAGTTAGGATCAGTGTATATATTTTAAATTCCATTTATAAGATTAAGAATTGAAGAGATTACCCTTTTATCATTAGGCTGAAGATCCAGGCATGGCATCTGTGCAGGAAGCTGTCATCTTGGTGGAGACATGTGAAGGAGAACAGTCAGCTCTCTCAAATGTAAGTTAAACATTTATTTTAATGGTATTACAACATGAAATCTTGTCTAGAACAGTTACAGTTTAGCACCTGTTGCCATGGATGGAACTGAGGCACTCCAGGACAACAATTGAAAAGTATTTTTATATCTAAATTTGAAGAGTAATTGTGAAATGCTGTTTTCAGTAGACAGTAGAAAGGTTGATAATGTTATGTACTTAAAAGTTTTTGTCGAGCTACCAAAAATTATTTTGGGATTTATGGAACAATTTGAAAGGAACTATTCACATACAAAACTTGAAAGAAAAAATACCAGCTTGTAAAGGAATCAGTTACCTTGACATTAGTCTCTTTACAGCTGAGTAACATGATGATCTTATATTAAATAATGTTTCTGTTCCAATACAGGTGTGAGATTATTAAGCACCATCTTCACAACTAACTCATAAAAGAGTTATATGGGACTATAGTATTATAGGCTTTTTTGGACATACCCTCATAAAACTAGACAGTGCATCAATAGATAAGACACCTGACAAAGAGAGTAAAGAACTCCGGCAACATGTTCAGTTGTAAATGTAACTTTGTACACATGCAGACCATTTGTGGGTATTTACCAACAAGATGCAGACAGTTCTCAATGTAACTCTGTATGCATAGACACTGTCTGTGATATGTAAATAATTAGAGATGCAATTCTCTGTGATAGGTATAACAGTCACTAGAGTGCTGTAATGTCCTTCATGTCTAGCATTTCTAGAATGAAATTTTCACTCAGTGGTATTGTGTGCACTGGTATGAATCTTCCTGGTAGATTAAAACTGTGTGCTGGACCAAGACTTTGACTCAAGGCTTTTTTCTACCTGCTGATTTACCCAACCACGAAACACGATCCATCCTCACAGCTTCACTTCCAACATTACCTCGTCTCCTACCTTTCCAACTTCACAGAATTTCTCCTGTTAACCTTACAATGCTAGCACTCCTCAAAGAAAACATTGTGGAAACATGGCTTAGCCACAGCCTAGGGGATGTTTCCAAATGAAATTTTCAATGTACAATGGATTGTGCAATGATATAATACTTGTGTAATATTGGATTTACTAGTCCACGTGAGAAATGTTTTTAAACTCTAAAGTTTCAACAAATTTACCATTGTTTATAGCAATCCAGTTAATTCTGAGTAATCAGTACTTACATTGTGTCCACTGTATAGATACTACTGATCTGACTTATCAATAACTAAAAAATTTTTACTACTTGTGTTTGGGGTACTTTACCTGGCACTGTTGGCCAGATACTTCCTTCATTAGTAACCATATTATTTTCATCTTATCTTTATAATTAGTTGTTCTGTTTGCATAGCTTGTTCTTTTTGCCTTCTTAATGACTTTTTAGCTGTCTTACAGTACTGTCTGCAGCTCAATTGTGACTGTTTCTAATGTCTTTATATAATTCTCACGGTGTTTTACGTGATACCCTTATCACATTATGTGGCCGTCCAGTTCCATGTTGAGGGTAGTCATGTATTTAACCATTGTAATAGAAAGTAACTTTAAAAGACTCTCTTTTCATTTTGTAAAAGGTGTGGAAGTTGTAACCTGTGACAAAGTTTGTGTAGTGCTTTTATTTATATCACTGAAAAACATACATTATGTCTTCTAGAATAATGTGCACACCAATAAAATATCAAAGGATACTAATATACAACATAATTCCCACACTACTGCTAACATGTGGTAAATATGAGCCATCTCATGCTGAATCAACAGGCAATCTGAAACCAGTAGTGATAAAAATTGAAGAATAAAACAAAAGTAGATGGTTGGAATAATTTCTCAAAACCTTATTCATTACAATTACAGTGTTCCAAATCCATAATGGATAAGAATATTATTCCCATTTGAGTTCTCCATGCATCTTCGTAATACTTGTGAACTAGCTGATCCTACCGGTAACAGATCTAGTATTACACCTCTTATCTGCTTCCATGGCTTGCTTTAATCTGACCTTTTATGGATCCCAAATGCTCCTGAAGTACTCAAGCACATGTCACACTACTTTCCTGTAAGCCATGTCCATTATAGATGAACTACACATACACAAAATTATTCCAATAAAACAAGATCAGCTGTTTGCCTTTTGTTCTAGCAAGCAGGTGTGCTTGATTGATTTCATAACGCTTTGAAATGTTACACCTAGGTATTTAATGTATGTGACTGTGTCAAGCAGTGCACTCATAATGCTGTATGATAATGTTACAAGATTGTTTTCCCTACTCATCTACCTCAATTTAGGTAATTCTATAATTAGACCAAGGTGCCAATCATCACACCAACTAGAAATTGTTTCTAAGTGATATTGTATCCTCCTGCTGTCCCTCAGTGACAACTCCTTCCTGTACACAACTGTGTCATCTACAAAAAGCCCCCAGCCAGTCAGATCATATATGTTTACAGAAGAATAAGAGCAGTCCTATCACATTTCTCTTGGGCACTCCTGATGATATCCTTGTTTCTGATGAACACTGGCTTTAGAAGACAGTCAACTGGTTGTCATTACTTAAGGAATCTTAGAGGAACTATCATTTGGGAATTCAGTTCATATGTTCAAACCTTCCTCAACCATCTGTTGTTAGGTCAGTGTATCAAATGACTTCCAGAGATCAAGAAATATAGAATATCCTTGGTACAATTAATTCATGGTTGATGAGATATCACGTAATAAAACAGAAAGCTGAATGTGGCATGAGCAGTGCTTTTTTGTAGACAGAAGATTTCCTCTCCAAGGAAATTTATTACAGTCAGACTGATAATATATTCAAGTATTCTACAGCAAACCCGCATTAAGTATATTGGCCTGTAATTATGTAGGTTTGTTCTTTTAACTTTCTTATATACAGGAGTCACCTGCAGTTTTCTCTGGTAGCCTAGATTCATGACAAATGCAAGCTAAGGAAGAGGCCAATGATGCCGATTAGCCTAAGTGGAACTGAACTGGGATTTGATCTAGACCTTGCTACTTGTTTGTTTTCAGGTCTTTCAGATCCATCCCTATGCCAGAGACTCTTATTTCTATGTCTTCCATGCAGGAGGCCTTGTGACAATCAAACAGCAGTATGTTTATACAATCCTCCTGCATGAAGAATTTATGAAATGTGAAATTTAAAACTTCAGATTTCCTGTTGCTGTCTTTGATTGTAAACCCGGGGTCGTCAATTGGTGACTGAACAGAAGACTTTGAACTACTAAGTGATTTAGCATGGGACAGAATATCCTCAGCTTGTCTGCAAGATCTTTTGCTTAGGATGTTAAACATCCTGAACTTGGGCTTTCCATGACAGTTTACCTTCTATCTGAACACCTAGAAATTTTAATTGTTCAGTTCCACAAATCACATTCCCATTCTGTGAATGTAAAGCATTAGATTTTGTAGAATTGAGTGTTAGGAAATGTAAAAACTAAGCCTTACTGTAATTTAGGGTTAGTTTATTTTCTACAAGCCCTGAACATATGTCAAGAACTGCATTATTTGAAACAGTGCCAATGTTCCACTTAACATCCCCTTACAAACAAACTAGTAGCATCAGCAAATAATATGTGAGAATCCTCCGTATTAGTAGAGGGCATATTATTTATGTAAATATGGAACAGGAGTGACCCCAGCACTGATCCCCCATTTAATTATGCCCCACTCAGATCCCACATTATAGCCATTCTCAACACTGGGGATAATGAGCTTTTTCTGTCTGACATTAAAGTAAAATGTAAAGTAACAGTGATCTACTCCCTGTATTCCATGATGGTCCCACTCTACTAGAAATATTTTGTGATCAACACAATCAAAACCATTAGTTAAACCAAAAAGATGCCTAGTATTCAAAACTTTTTGTTTAATCCATCCAGAGCCTCACAGAGACAAGGGAATATAGCATTCTCAGTTGTTAAAACATTTCTAAAACTGAACTGTACATTTGACAGCAAATGATGTGAAATAAAATGCCCAGTTATTCTTTTGTACACTGTACTGTACTGTACCGAGTACTTTAATCATTCAGGAAACTGACCATTCTTAAAGGGAAAATTACAAATATGTCTAAGAACAGAGCCAACATGTGCATCACAGTACTTAAATATTCTGCAAGGCAGTACATCATATCCATGAGAATCCTTAGTCTTCAGTGATTTAATTATTGACTCAATCCCCCACATGTCAGTATCGCAGAGGAGTATTCCAGACATCAATCTCAGAAAGACATTTTCCAAGAGAGTTATATGATTCTCTGCAGAAACTAAGTTACCGGTAATGCTCAAAAAGTGATTTTCTCAATACTGGACATATATCTGACTTATCAGTAACACAAATATATTTACTACAAACTGACTTTATATTGGCAACCTTGCACTATTTACCAGACACATCCTAGGCCACTGTACATATGGTTTTAATTTGACCCTGTGAATCAGCTATTCTATTTGTATGCGACATACTCTTTGCCTTTTTAATAACATTTTTAAGCACCTTACAATACTATTTGTATTGGGCAACCGTGGCTTGGTTGTGAACACTTATAATGTTTTGATTTATTTCCCATTCATTCATGCCGGGGATGTGGTCCTGCTACATCTAGACCTACTACTACATTTATACTCTGCAAGCAACTTTATGCTCTGTGTTGAAATTTACGTCCATTACCACTATAATTTTTTCCTTTCTATATTTTATTCATAGGTCGTGCATTCAAGTAATGAATGTCAATAATCTTCCATACCTGCTGTAATTTCTGTCTTTTTACATTACAGTCATTTTGCAATAAGTGAGTGGGAGAAATTAATATGTAGCACACCTCTTCTTTGGACATACACTCTTAAATTTCAACAAATACCTCCTGCATAATACACAAAACCTCTCCTGTAATATTTGTTACTGTTATGCATCTCCTTGAAGCTCTTGTGCTTATTAAATGATATTCTGATGACATAGCCACACTTTGTTTGAGCTTCTCTGTCTCTCTCTGTCTCTCTCTCTCTCTCTCTCTCTCTCTCTCTCTCTCTCTCTCTCACACACACACACACACACACACACACACACACACACACACACACACACTCTTTCTCTTTGTCTCTCTTCTTTTAATACTTCTTGGTAAGTGTCCCACACTGATGAACAACACTCAAGAACAGTCAAGCAGGTGTTTTGTAAACCACTTCTTCCATGAATGAATTACAGTTTATCAAAATTGGTTTCATGTGGTTATTCAACTTTGCATCATTCAAAATTGATCTTTCTAGGAATTTTTTGTTTGGTACTGTCTCCAGTGACATCTTGCAAATAATGTGGTCAGCCAATAATGTACCTTTCTTTCTAATTCCACATATTATACTACATTTATTTACTTTCCGTGGCAACTGCCAGTCCATGCACCAATCCTCGAAACTCTGCAGGTCCTTCTGGAATTTTCTGCAGTCATCTGGCATTGTAAACTTCCTGCAGATAACAGCATCATATGCAAGAAGCCTCACAGAACTTCTGATGTTAGCTACAAGATCAATTGTGTATACTCTAAAAGTAAAGGCCTCTTAACACATTCTTATTGTACTTCAATAATAATCTTTATATTTCTCAGTTTCATTCCATTAAGAATAGTATTTTGAGTTCTGTCTTGACACCAGTCATGAATCTGGTCTGATATGTGGTATTATCTTATTTTGTTCACTAGATGACATTGTTGAACTGTAATGAATCCCTTCTGGTAGTCAAGGAAGACAGTAAGAACCTGAGTGCTTTTGTCTGTGGTGCTCTGGAGTTCTTGGGCCAAGAGAGTGGGCTGTGTTTGTATGATCTTTGTTTAAGGGGTACCTGCTGGTATTTACTGAGGATATTTTCATTTACCATAAACATCATAGGGCATGATAACAGAACACATTTCATAATCCTGCAACAGATTGGTGTAAGCAATGTTCGCCTGTCATTATGTGTATCAGTTCAATGATTCCTCTTGAAAGTTGGAAAGACCTGAGAATTTTTTAAACCCCTTGGTGCCCTTCATTGTTATAGTCAGTTAAAATGTTCTGTTAATAGAAGGGGGGAAAGTGCTCCTGAGAATCTGACCTGTAAATCATCTAGTCCCAATGCCTTTCTTCTGTTGAGCAATTTCAGTTCATTTGCTGTTTTGTCTCAGTATCTACCATTTCAACATTTGGGCTATGATTAGAAGGAGGAATCATATTACAATATTCCAAAGTGAAACAATTCTGGAATACTAAGTGAGAGAATAGATGACTTCAGTCTGTTTACTGACTTTGCATAATGCCAAATTTTCTTAGAATTTTTAGTCAGTTTGGTTGTAAAATATTTACTTTTACCATTCACCAGACCATAGCTCACCACATACTTGTCAAGGGATACTGTTCAACATTTCTAAATTCATTCAATTTTTTGCCTAAAATCTTAGTCCTCATATATGAATATTTGATCTTGACTTCTTAGCTATTTTGCAATTTGTCCCTATCACATTTGTTAAGCAAATATTTCTTTCTTACCCTTTGTAACATTTCTTGTAACACCTGTATGCAAAGATGTTATGATCATTAATGCCATCCTCTACGTTAAGTGGTTTGACATGCTTTGGTCTGTTACTTACTTGGAGTTCTAAGACACTACCCTCTCAAGTTGACTCTCAATCTGTGTCAACTAATTTTGAGAGAAGACATTCAAAATAATCTCACACAAATTTCACTCTCTGGCCATTCTATATCTGTAAAATTCAGGGTCCCCCATCCCCTATTACGGTATCAAGTTAGGGAAACATACGGTAATCCACAAGTTTTCTCTGTAATTTTCTGCCAGATTGACTCTTGAGGCAGATGATCTGTTAGATCAGTCAATTATCATGTGTGATCAATTTCTGATGCTTATCAATAGCTACATTATTTCAGTTTTGGATTCTCTTAAACTTCACAGTTATTATACAGTACTTTCCAGGAATCAGTGTTGGCATCTAGCCTATCATTTTGATATATATTCCAACCTGAACTTGATGTTATCCATTTCTGATTTCAGCCAGCTTTCTGTTCCTGATGGTATGGGGTCATTATTACTTTCAGTAACCTATACTAATTTTAATCATGATCATGTTTACTGCTGCAGTTTACTAATATCATATCAATATTTCCTCTTTCTGATCTGCAAAGACAAAAACTCTCCTATGAAAGACACAAAGCTGATCTCTCTCTGTTTTCTGTAACTCATTGTCCTTAAGAAGGGCTCCTTTTAATCTAAAGAAGCAAATTTGTATGGCACGCATACTCTTATATCCTAATACACACTTCCAGTACATATCTGTCTGTGATGTTTTCTGTTGTTTTGAAACTAACGTAAAATAACACTGAAATGAGGAGGAGCTTCATCAAGCATAATCTACATGTTTTATCAATGGTGAAAAACGTGTGTTGTAGCAGATCAGAATATTCTCAGAGAAAGCATTGTACATTCTTCTGCGGAGGCAGAAGGGAAGTACACAAGTCTCTAAAAAATCTTTGGTGACAATATGTTTCAGTAACAGTATGAGGAGACATATCAGCCAATGTATTCAGAGTGTGAATATGAATGAGCTAATCTTGTTCAAATTATGCCTCTTCTGTAAACACTGCAGTTGCAAGGGATGACACATTGTTAAATAGAACAATTAAAGTGCAGGTAAAATGGCTGCTTGATGGTCCTTGCACACACCGTATGTGGTACAGTCACAGCAGGTTCTCACTTAATACTCTTCAGACATCCATGTGGTCAACATTGCTTGCTGTAACTACTTGTCTTACCCTGATACAAGAGTCATAATCATTGCATGGAGTACTGTCTCATCAGGATGCAGCACCTCTAATTTTTAAACCTACCCCAGTCATAAGTAGATACCTTAGTAATCTCATATTCTTTAAGATGACAATCACTTCCTCCAAATGTATTTACAGCACAAAGTTGAATTTGAGAAAATGAGACACCACTGAGAAAGGATCATACTTATCTTGTCTTCTCCCTTCAGTGCCTTCAACCATTTCGTTAAATAACACACAAAAACAAAAAAGAATACTAACATAAATAATATAAAATAAAATAAAACTAAAAGTAAAAATTAAAAAAAAATATATTCAGAAATTCTTCCTTTTGCTCAGGGGAAACATCATATTTTCCTTAGAACACACAGGTGTAATTTGTAATTGTCGATGTATTAAACCACCTAATAGTGGAATCACAATGTCATTAATCAGTAGGAGCAACAGTAATTGAAATGAAATCAAATGTTTGGACAACAGGCTGTGGACTGTAGAAAATGTGACTAATGAACCTTATTCTGATTTTATATACAAAATTTGGTTTTGATGCATCTCTGCACAGTGCATTGTTTATTTATTTTAATTTTATTTATTAATTATCCGTAGATGATTAAGTACGACAATATTCGATATGTTAGATACAATAGTGAAATAATACACAGTCTGGTCACATTTATATGGTGGCTGTTGCCTATGTTTGACATCAACATGTGATAACTACTTACAGATAGCACATGGTACCACTAAAAGTGGATGGTATATAAAGCATGTTGGAGGTGTGCAAAAAACAGTGCAGGTGTTATCATAATGTGGAAACAGTGCAATTTATCTAATGTATAGAAGATTGTGATCATTGGCTTTATTGGCAATGGTAGAAGTGTTTCCAAAACAGTGAAGTTTGTAAGGTCTTTGCTTGCCACCATGATTAAAGTATACTGTGCATGGCAAAATAGCACAATCAGAAACTGGCATCATCTTAACTGTGGTGCATCATGGACCAAACATGTTACGGGTGAACAATGGCTGCAGAGAAGTGCATGTTCATATAGGCCTGCAACAGCTGGGCCACTACCTACTGAGATGAACCAAGCGGCTACTAACAGTGTCTGCTCATTGACTGTTCAGCAAATGTTACTGTTTGTAGGTCTCCACAGCTGATGCGCAGTTCTTGCACCTATGCTGACAGATTATCATCAGCAACAAAGGCTGAGATATGCACACCAATACTGAAACTTCACATCCACTAAGGGTGACATGTCGCCTTTTCATCTGAATTGTGTTATATGCTCAATCTGGCACATGGTCATTGGCATTAACAGTGTGGAACATGTGGAAACAAAGGTTTCCAGGCTTGAGGAGTGAGGGTTATGCTATGTGGAATGTTTTTGTGATTATCTTATCATTCTGGAAGGGACAGTGTGTCAACATTATTACACGACTATCATATTCCCCACATTTAAACTGAATTGAGGATATGTGGGACCACCTTGATAAGAGTATTTGTGCCATGAAACTTAAACAAAACAGCAGCTATTTATTCACAACCGATAAGAAAGAGTTACATGTTTGCACCTGTTACTGTACTTCAAAGTAGTCACCAGTATTGTTTAGAACCCATTGCCAGCAATGTGGAAGGCATAATATATCATTAGCAGAGCTTGATCTGTTGATGGTGCAAATGGAGTGGTCTAAAGTTACGTGCATTCTCGTGTATGCAGGTGATGGTGTTATACTAATGCATTATATTCCTCCATGGTAGACCAGCAGTATACAGTATTATTGTTCATCTTTGGAGCATCAATACCACCAGCTTTGCGAAAGAAGTGGCAACACTTTCTGCACAACGAATCCATCATTATGCACGACAATGCATGGGCACATCCAGCGCAAGTTGTGATTGCTCTGTTGGGTCGATGGGACTGGGAAGTACTGTACCATGCACCATACTCCCCTGACTGAAGTCCTTGTGACTCTGATTTTATTCCAAAGATGAAGGAACCACTACGTGGCATTAGCTTCATAACTGTTCCAGAGATTCAATAGGCAGTAGGCCACTCCATTCACATCATCAACAGATCAGGTTCTGCTTAGTATACTATGCCTTCCACATAACTAGCAACAGATTCTACACAATGGTGGTTTCTACTTTGAAGAACAGGTGCAAACATAAGACACATTTGTATTGCTTGTGAATAAATAGTTGCCACTATTTAAGTTCTAACCCTTGTATTTTAATTGCCAGTCCATGGCAAAAATGCTTTTGAACTTTCACAATTGTTTGCAGTTACCCAGTTAAATATAGGTAAACAGTACTTATTTTGTGTCCACTGAATACATGCCACTGATCTGACTTATCAATAACAATAATATTTTTACCACTTGATACTTGATCTTGTTCTGTTACACAGGTACTTTCTTTGTGAGTGACCGTATTATTTTAATTTTACTGTGACAATTAGCTATTCTGTTTGCATACCATGCGCTATTTGCTTCTTAATGACTTTTTAACTGCTTTACAGTACTGTATTCAATGGGCTACTGCCTCTTGATAGTGACTGTTACTAATGTCTTGATATAGTTCTCACTTTGTTTTACATGATACCCTTATCACATTAGTTGGCCATCCAGTTGCATTTTAATGTTAGTGACCTATTTAACTCATCTAACACAAAGTAACTTTCAAAAACTATCTTTATACACTCCTGGAAATGGAAAAAAGAACAGATTGACACCGGTGTGTCAGACCCACCATACTTGCTCCGGACACTGTGAGAGGGCTGTACAAGCAATGATCACACGCACGGCACAGCGGACACACCAGGAACCGCGGTGTTGGCCGTCGAATGGCGCTAGGTGTGCAGCATTTGTGCACTGCCGCCGTCAGTGTCAGCCAGTTTGCCATGGCATACGGAGCTCCATCGCAGTCTTTAACACTGGTAGCATGCCGCGACAGCGTGGACGTGAACCGTATGTGCAGTTGACGGACTTTGAGCGAGGGCGTATAGTGGGCATGCGGGAGGCCGGGTGGACGTACCGCTGAAATGCTCAACACATGGGGCGTGAGGTCTCCACAGTACATCGATGTTGTCGCCAGTGGTCGGCGGAAGGTGCACGTGCCCGTTGACCTGGGACCGGATCGCAGCGACGCACAGATGCACGCCAAGACCGTAGGATCCTACGCAGTGCCGTAGGGGACCGCACTGCCACTTCCCAGCAAATTAGGGACACTGTTGCTCCTGGGGTATCGGCGAGGACCATTCGCAACCGTCTCCATGAAGCTGGGCTACGGTCCCACACACCGTTAGGCCATCTTCCGCTCACGCCCCAACATCGTGCAGCCCGCCTCCAGTGGTGTCGCGACAGGCGTGAATGGAGGGACGAATGGAGACTTGTCGTCTTCAGCGATGAAGGTCGCTTCTACCTTGGTGCCAATGATGGTCGTATGCGTGTTTGGCGCCGTGCAGGTGAGCGCCACAATCAGGACTGCATACGACCTAGGCACACAAGGCCAACACCCGGCATCATGGTGTGGGGAGCGATCTCCTACACTGGCCGTACACCTCTGGTGATCGTCGAGGGGACACTGAATAGTGCACGGTACATCCAAACCGTCATCGAACCCATCGTTCTACCATTCCTAGACCGGCAAGGGAACTTGCCGTTCCAACAGGACAATGCACGTCCGCATGTATCCCATGCCACCCAACGTGCTCTAGAAGGTGTTAGTCAACTACCCTGGCCAGCAAGATCTCCGGATCTGTCCCCCATTGAGCATGTTTGGGACTGGATGAAGCGTCGTCTCACGCGGTCTGCACGTCCAGCACGAACGCTGGGCCAACTGAGGCGCCAGGTGGAAATGGCATGGCAAGCCGTTCCACAGGACTACATCCAACATCTCTACAATCGTCTCCATGGGAGAATAGCAGCCTGCATTGCTGCGAAAGGTGGATATACACTGTACTAGTGGCGACATTGTGCATGCTCTGTTGCCTGTGTCTATGTGCCTGTGGTTCTGTCAGTGTGATCATGTGATGTATCTGACCCCAGGAATGTGTCAATAAAGTTTCCCCTTCCTGGGACAATGAATTCACGGTGTTCTTATTTCAATTTCCAGGAGTGTATTTTTTAAATCATGTGGAAGTTGCTACCTATGCGAAAGCTTGTGAAGGTCTTTAAAATTACATCAATGGAAAACATACATTATATTTTCCATTATGAAATGCACATCAAGAACAACCAACAGATACTAATAACTCTACATAACGCCATAATATTGTAAACATGCAGCAAATATGAACGATCCGATAATGAAATACTAGATGATTACAAACAGGTAATGAATAATAAAAATTCAAGAATGAAATAAATGGCAGATGGTTACAGTAATTTCTGGAAACCTTATCAGCACAGTCACAGTGTTCCACATTCATATACCGAGCGAAGTGGCGCAGTGTTTAGCACACTGGACTCGCATTCGGGAGGACGACGGTTCAATCCCGTCTCCAGCCATCCTGATTTAGGTTTTCCGTGATTTCCCTAAATTGTTTCAGGCAAATGCCGGGATGGTTCCTTTGAAAAGGGCACTGCCGATTTCCTTCTCCATCCTTCCCTAACCCGAGCTTGCTCTCCGTCTCTAATGACCTCGTTGTCGACGGGACGTTAAACAACACTAACCTAATCTAACCTCCACATCCATAATGGATAAAAGTGTTATTCCCATCTGAGTTTCCATGCATCTCTATAATATTTGTGTACTGATTGAAATCCCTGGTCACAAATCTAGCAGCACGCTTCTGAACTACCCCTATGTCTTCCTTTAATGTATACTGGTATGGATCCCAAACACTCTTGCAGTACTCAAGAAAATGTCACACTAGTTTTCTATATGCCCATTATAGATAGACTACGCATTCACAAAATTATTCCTATGAAGCGAGATCAGCTGTTTGCCATTCCTTCTACCAACTTTGCATGCCTGTCCCATTTAATGTTGCTGTGAAATTTTACACATAGGCATTTAATTTATGTGACTGAGTCAAGTAGTTCACAAATAATGCTGTATGTTAATGTTACAGGGTTTTTTCCCATGTTTTTTATATAATTGTACCAAGCTGTCAATCACCACACCAACTAGAAATTAAGTCTAAGTGATCTTGCATTCTGCTGCTGTCTCTCAATGACAACACCTTCCTGTACTCAACTGTGTCATCTACAAAAACCACAGATTGCTGCTCCCTCAGTCCATCAGATCATTTATGTATACCAAAGAATAAGTGTGGTCCTATCACATTTTCCTGGGGCACTCCTGATGATATCCCTGTTTCTGTTGAACACTGGCTTTAGAAGACAATCAACTGGTTTCCATTAGTTAAGGAGTCTTTGAGGAACTTCATATTTGTGAACTCAGCACATATGTTAAAATCATCCTCAACATTTTGTGGTAGGTCTATGTGTGAGATGAATTGCAGAAATCTAGGAATACAGAATATCCCGGTTTCCCTTCACCCATGGTTTGTGTGATATCACATGAGAAAGTGGAAAGCTGAATTTCACATGAGAATGCTTTTTTATGGACAGAGGATTTTCTCCCTCAAGGATATACATTACATTCAGACTCAAAATATGTTCAAGAATTCTACAGCAAACCAGTGTTAAGTATATTGGTCTATAATTATGTGTGTTAATTGTTTTACCTTCCTTGTATACAGAAGTTACCTCCAGTTTTTTCTGGTGTCTTGGGACTTATTGCTGAGTGAGATATTCATGACAGATGCAAGCTAAGCAAGGGGCCAATGATGTTGATTAGCCTCTGTGAAACTGAATTGGGATTTCATCTAGACCTGGCAACTTAAATGGCTCTGAGCACTATGGGACTTAACTTCTGAGGTCATCAGTCCCTTAGAATTTAGACTACTTAAATGTTACTAACCTAAGGACATCACACACATTCAAACCTGTGACCATGGTGGTCGCGCAGTTCCTGACTGTAGCACCTAGAACCGCTCGGCCAATCCGGCCAGCCCTCGCAACTTATCTGTTTTCACTTCTTTCATATGCTTTTCTAAGCCTCAGATTGCCATTTCTATGCATTCCATGCAGGAGGCTGTGCAAATGTCAACCCATGGTATGTTTGTACAATCCACCTGCATGAAAAATGTCTTAAAAGTGAAATTTAAATTGTAAGCTTTGCTTTTGCCGTCTTCATTCGCCACCCTAGGCTTGTCAGTGAGTAGCTGGACATAAGCCTTTGAACTACATAGTGACTTCACATGTGAACAGGATTTTCCCAGGTCTTCAGCAAGATCTTTTGCTTAGGTATGAGAGTGGAAGTTATTATATAGGATGAAGAAAAATTTGTGCACCCAGACTTCTCAGCTCAATTCCTCACATGCTGGTAATACAAAAATGTATCTTACAAAATTTCATTCTAACATTTATTGAGCAGTAAATCCATGTTAATGAATGGCAGTCTGGCAGCTCTGAGATCATGTGTACATTAACTAACTCTGTCAGCAAAGATAGCAGTCCTGTGCAGTTGCTCTAGTGAATAGAATTTCAGGCTAGCATGCAGGAGCTTGAGGGTTTGGTTCTGGGTCGAGGCTTATTTGTTTTTGTTTTTTAAAAGTAGTATGTGTGATATAGTATCTGGAGTCTTAGTCATCATACAGACATACAGTAGGTCTTCTACCAAATATCTGTAGCTATGTACTATGAACACAGAAATGGAAGTACAATCACTTTCATTGGTCAGCTTTCAAAGAAGCCTTTTGCATCTCATGGATGTGAACTGTTTCGCCCCACTGCATCTGCTAGGTTCCAAATCTGTTTTCGTTGTACCCTCCTGCAATGGTCCCAACAAAAACCACATTGCTATCCCCATTGCTGACATAAGCCCTAATAGTTTGTATTAAGCAGTGGGACTAGTTTGGGAAGGTACACACAAAACAAGTTCAGAATCTAGTAGATTCGGAAGTGCGAAAAAATTTGCATTCACTATGTGCAAAAAGTTTCTTTAAGAGATAACCAATGAAAACAATTGTATTTCCTCTTCTGTTTGTAGAAGACCTACTGTAATCACTGTTTGATGATGAAGATGACAGATACTGTACCATGCAGGTTACTTTTTGCAAATAAATCTTGATACAGAATCAAACCCTTTACCTCCTGCATGCTAATCCAAAACACATCCATTGCACCAACTGCACAGCACTATGGCTATGTTCTGACAGATGTTGTTACCGTATACATGACTGTAGTGTGGCCAGATTGCCAGTGTCAATCATAACTTTACTGTGCAAAATACATGCAGGACAAAATTTTGTGAGAGAGATTTTTGTATTGCTAGAATGTAAGGAATTGTGCTGTGAAGTCCTAGTTCAAAATTTTTTTTTCACCTTTTATACTTTATGCTCTGATCTCCCTACAGATACACAAATTTTTACTAATATGTGCCTGTCCATATTTGTCTGTTATCTTTTGAACTGTGAAAGAAACAAACCCTGCATACTCAGAATTTTCCAAATTTCATTATTGCACCACAGTGGGTACTTTCCTTACTTAATCCACTTACTTGGCACACATATCTCCAGTACACAATTTAAAATCAGTTTAAACTACACCCATCATTCATCTTTTTCTGTCATATTGGGACTCAATTTTGTCTAACCAATGTCTTAGTGGGATGCTAACAACTGCCTATGTGCTTTTTCTACCACGCATACTCTCCTGGCATTGTTGATGGATTTATTAAGTTTGGTAACCATCATCGCAATAATAACACCATGACCACTAATCCCTGTCCCTATAGAAATGTAAAGTTAGGCCCTGCAAGACTTGCAATGTTGGCTTGCCAAGTACTTTGGGGACCTTATAGAAAAGCAAAATACGTATAAATAAAAATTCAGAAATATGTATCTGATAAAGAATCAAGCCAAATTCCATCTGCATGAAAATGATCAGATGAAAGCAGTTTCAGAGAACTGGTCAGTCATGGGTTGAGCATAGCACAGCTGTAAGAGTGCGTAAACAATGCTTATTCTTGCCATCTCTCATAACACTTGGTTTGAAAAAGGTTCCTTGGTCTTCACAAAAGAGGAGCATGTACTAGTTATTACAAAAGAATGACAATGATGAAAATGTATACCAAAATATAACCTTATTGTGAAACTTATTGTTTCATGGTGTGTAGCATACTGGAGATTGTGTTATGCAAATTTTTTCTTAATTTTTAACTTCTGTCACTTCTTTATTTGGCAAAAATGTCAACTATCTAAAAAGAGATAGTGTAGTAATGAAATTTAGCAGTCAACAGTAAGCATCTGAGCTTTGCCCCATCCTCACAGCTTTACTTCTGCCAGTACATCATCTGCCAAGAAGTTTCATTTCAGCACACATTCCACTGCAGAATGAAAATCTCATTCTGGAAACATCCCCCAGGCTATGGCTAAGCCACGTCTTTGCAATGTCCTTTCTTTCAGGAGTGCTAGTTCTGCAAGGTCCACAGGAGACCTTCTGTAAAGTTTGTAAGGTAGGAGACGATGTACTGGCAGAAGTAAAGCTGTGAGGATGGGGTGTGTGTTGTGCTTGGGTAGCTCAGATTGTATAGCACTTGCCTGCAAAAGGCAAAGGTTCCTAGTTTGAGGCGTGGTCTGGCACACAGTTTTAATCGGCCAGGAAGTTTCATATCAACACACAGTCCACTGAAGAGTGAAAATCTCATTCTGGAAATAATTAGGCCTATTAAAAGCACAGACTACTCAAATGATAATTCAGATTCTTATCAGCCAGCAGGTGCATTTCCCAAAGATGCTAAAGTGGAGAGATAGGACCTTCTCCACTAAATATTATGAAAAACTTACAATGAAAGAACAAAGAATTTGATGATAATGGTTTTGTCGTTGATCAGGACTGTGTTTATTGTAAACTGTGTTGTCTCTTTGGAGGATAGGAATCATTATCAACTTGGGGAGGAGAGATTCTAGATTATGCAGGTGGCTAACCAAAAGTACAGTGTGGCACAAAATTTACACTGTACATTTGAACTCATCCTTTGTTTTCAGTTCATAGTGTGAGAGAAACACAGTTGACCCTGGAGTGGATGCAGAACTGAAGAAAACTGAAAACATGTGGAACCACATCCTTAAGCATTTTGTCAACAGGATGTTAACACTGATATCCAATAACATAGCTTCTTTGGAGATAAGAAAGAAATTACAAAATCAGATAGTGGAAATATGTTAGCAATTATTGAACTTCTTGCAAAGTATGATTCATTATTATTCTATGTAATAAATAAACCAAAATGTACACAAAAATACCATACCCCTTCAATTTAAAATGAGCTAATATATATCCTATCCCATGCAGTTGCCAAGGAAATTATTGATGGCATTAAATCTGCTCCATTCTTCACTGTTGTTACAAATACAAGTCAGGACATTACAAAAAGAAATCAACTAATGCAGATATTTAGATATGTTAACAGATTCAACTGATGGTTGTGGAAAGCCTTGTGATGTGAAGATAAATGAATGCTTTTTAGATTTTAATGAAATAAAGGTTGAGGTACATTAGGAATCGAAAATAAAATTATAAATGCAATAGATGATAAGGGACTCTTGTTAACTAAATGCAGTGGTGAGGGTTGTGATGGTTTCATCACTGCATCAAGAATATACCAAATATTTAGAATGAGATTTCAACAGACAAAGATATGCAAAATAAATCCATTGTGCAGCAACATAATTGAAATCTGGCACTTAACAATGCTGCATGAGGAATTTGAGAAATCAGTTCCTTTTGTAACACATAGAGAACATTGTATCTCTCCTTCAGTTGTAGTGTTGGAAGGTGGGAACCTTTGGTATCTTTTTGTACCTTAAAAGAGATTTGCATCACATGTTGGTCTTCAAGATACCAGTCTGTTAAACTCTATCATTATGCTTATGTTTATACTTAAGTGTCTGTTAAAATGATATTGATATTTAAGAAAAGTGAAGAAAGAGAATGAGGTGTTGTTTTGAAAATCCAATTACACAAATGTTAATTCATATTTCATGTAGTGCCACAATCAAAGATTATTGAATGTGCTAATTTATCATCTCAAATTATGCAATTGGAAAAGTAGATCTTGAGGAAACATTTCTTCTTGTTCAGAATGTAGACGATAATTTATCTTGTTATCAACACAGTTATGAAGAACCAGTATCATTAGTTACATCTTTGTCACAGAAGAATTCCATTTCACCACAATTTGAAAATAAATTAATCAAAAAGTAACAAAAATTTTTAAGGATCGTGTCAGGACAAGTGGCTAGTGGATCAAAATATGTATTTCAGAACTACTGTTTGTAATGGCCATGTGGACATTATTGTAGCCCAGTTTGAAAGAAGATGTGAGGTTATGCACAGGCTTAATGATAACTATATTTTCATAATAATTTTCCCAAAATGTCTAAATTCTGTTTCCAATAAATAGATCCATAATGCAGCAGTTATTCATCAAAATTAATATGAGGAGAATATATTACAGAATTCCCAGGCCAGACAGCAGGTATCACAAACACTCTGGAAAAATTTATATGCAGAATTATATGGTCAAAGACTGACTTAGTGAACTCACATGGGGTGTCCCTCAACTCAAACAGGAATTCATTGGTCATATGTGTTCAGAAGCATTGTATATCACTATGATTAGGATGGTGAAAGTATTTAGTTGTGTTACTCTTAGTTTGACCACTATCAGACTCCAAAAATATGCATGAGGTTCTTAAATGAAATGTGTGTGACAGTTGGCACAGTTGCATTAGACACCCTCGGTGAAAGCAATATCTGGGCAGCCCTCAGAATCACATTCTTGAACTGCAAAATGAAATGCCTCTTTAATCACATTCTTGAGCTGCAAAATTAAATGCCACTTGTATTGCATTCATTAACTCAGCAACATGTGCAGGAGTGTTGTATCCAGCCACTGCCAGGAATATTGGAACATAGGCTGATACACTGAAGCATACAAATGGTAATGAATTATAGAATACATTTTGAATATGAAAAGTCTATTTCTCAATTTAGTGTTGCAGTCACAGCATAGAGTCCTTTAGAAGTTTTTTTATAGTCAATGCATATAATTTATCTCAGTAAAAGAAGTGTATATCTGAAAGCTGCATGTATTTTGTTGTTTTTGGTGAAATGATTATGCATTCAGTGTCTTTAAGTACAAATGAATCACTTACTGTTTTTGTGTCCTTGTCATTGTCATCAATAAAATTCATGAGACAGGATTTTAAATGCCCTTTTGACATTTTTCCAATTTTGCTAGCTTCCAAATGTATGTTTTGTGGAAGTTTGTCTTAAATAACCTTTTAAACATCCAGGTCTAAAGTTTTTTTCCTCAAGACAAATGCATAGTTTTTTTGTCAAGTGTCCATTTATTAGAAGTCCATCATCTATTGTTTAAATATGAGTTGTTACGTGTTCAAGCTGAACCAGGGAACTGTTGATCTTCACCCTTTTCTTGCATAATGTCACATCAGAAGTTACTTCCTATTTAAATGAACTACAATCAATGTTCCAAATGAAGTGTGGCTGAATCTGGAAACTTGCAGATTTCTGGTTTACTTCTTCAACAAAACAGCACCTAGATTGGTGAATATTTTTGCCTTCCCATATCTCTCTGGCTGTTATGAAAGTAGTGATGTATCTGTGGTACATCCTGTATTCTTTGTTCAGACATGATACAAGAGTTGTACAACATTTATACTTTGTGTGTCTCACTTATCTTGCTTTTCCTAGGCAACAGTAATGGACACATATTAATTCGTTACTTGCTACATCAAATTTAGATGGAACGTCTTTTAACTGGAGTGTTCTAACTTCAGTTCTTTCACTTCTGTGATTGCCTTATTTCCTCAAAATAGATGTTCATTACAACTTTTTTTCTCCACATAATCAATCATTACTTTGATGTCCAATGTGCATTTTGCAGATGGATGTCTCTTAGGTCACAACTTTATGTGGAGATGTGTGATATGCATAAAAAAATACATTAAAGGTGTTCTTATGAAAATTTTGTTGAAGCACTAATATTATTGGATTCATCTTCTGATGAAGGTTCGTAGTCACCAGAATTGTTAGCTTCTTTTTCACAAGTACTGTTTCTGCCACTGCTTCAAGCACTTTAATGTTGAATACTATTAATTGTGTTATTTTCTATAATGTCATTTTCTTCATCCTGTATCCTGTTCACTGTAACTTAAGTTCAGCACTCACATGAATTTACATGTTCTTGAATATTCAGATCCACCTAGAACATTGTGAAAGCATCATCACAAGGTCCAAGAATGCCTGCCATTGTATAATGACTTCTTAACTTGGATACTACAAAATTTAAAACATTCCAAACATTAATGGTTTCATTCAGTTTTGCTGTATGTGTATAACATTACGGCCATGTGTATGCTAAACCCATCATTATGCAGTATACACTTTTTAAGACTTACCAGTATTAATAATTTTATTTAAAACTTTGAAAATAATGACTGAATAATTCCTGTAGCTATATTTCATGGGATTATACTATGCATGTCATTAAATTTCTGCTTCTGTCTGCCACAATTTAAGTTATGTTAGTTACTGATAATTTCTGTATTTTATTTTAGAGCACCCACTTTCTTTTCTTTTCTTTTCTCTCTCTCTCTCTCTCTCTCTCTCTCTCTCTCTCTCTCTCTCTTTTAATTCTTTTTAATCCCCCCCATCCCAGAGCAGTTGCACATCACATACATTACACCTCTGCTCTATACTGACATTCTTAATAACACCAAGGCTGTTTGTCACTACAGGTTCTAAAATATTTTCATTGTTTGGAGGGTATCAAACTAGTAGTTGAAGACAGTATTTCGAAGACTGGTTCAAAAGTGCTACCCAAGAATGTCTGTCCACAACACCTGCAATGTATCCCTGCAAGTCCCAGTCTGTACTCATTCGATTGAAGTCCTCTCCAACTAATGATCTGGGTATTTCCACAGTACTGGGCATAGAATTTCTGTGAATGATTATCAGAACAGAGTAGCTGGTAAAAAATATGCAAGAACTGATTTCACCTATGCCTGCTACTCATGTCCAGATAACTTAAGAGACAGACTCATTTTCAATCTCAATACACAAAATGTTTTTGTCTACAGCAATTAACACATGCCCTAGTATGTGGTCTTCATTCGTGATTCTGATATTCGTTCCATGCCTCACTAAATACTCCAGAGATTTCTTGTTTATGTTTCATCCAGCTCATGGTTCTGACAACAATTTCAGTATTACAACTTTCATGGAGGGCAGTATGTTCACGAAACTTTTTAAAAATTCCTTTAGAATTTACAGCTAAGATTTTTACACTGAAAGTATTATTACTTTGTATGCAATCTGCTTTCACTCTCTGTGTATTGACTGACAAGTTTCATGAGATAACCTCAACGTTCTCCATGACACAATCACTCTGCTATCTGATTAGCCTTTTGCTTTGCACAGTGGCTCCCTGACATGCCAAGGTGAGTTCTACAACTCTCCATCCCATAACACAGCAGGTCTGAAAATCTGCAAGCATGACTATCACAGAATCAACGGAGCCTTTGACTGAGACCCTTCACTCAACTCCAAACCAAAGATTTCCAATTATCTCGGGACCAAATGTTGCAGACTTTTAGTTCTCCGTTACCTCATGAGCAATGTCACCTGTCTTCACCCCTTCCACTAGCCATTCATAGGAACTCCGGATGGACTCAGAATCCAAGTAACAGTTTTCACCACTCCTGCCAGTTCCCCATATAAACTGTGGATGGCATCGGAACATGGTGTTAACATGAGCAACAACTTGCAGACCACTGCACCCTGCAACGTCAATAGCCAGAGGAAGAGCCTCCTTCACATCTCAGATGAGGCATCCAAGCAGACACACTGAGTACACACTGGATTTCTTTCCAGTACTCAACGATATTTCCCTGAGGGGCTCCAGAATGCATCTAATATTGGAACTCTCAGTAACTAGGAAACACAATCCTATTTGCCTTCTCAGACCGTGCTGAAGAATCTGCCACCTATCCTCTCCTAGGGTGAATGGGTGGGGCCATATGGCCAGCCTTGACATTGACTCTCTGCCTCGAGTGACATGACCACGTAACTACGCACCACCCACTCTGCAGTGATTCTGGACCCCTGCATTGCATACGCTGAAAAGTGCCAAGACAGCAGAACCCATAAGCAAAATAGGCAAGACCAGAGGTGTCCTACATGATGGGTCAATTTCTCTGCTGCTGCCACATCCTGAGGAAACAGCGTGCAGGTGGCTGATCACAGCCATGAACGTCTTTAGATGTTTGTGAACTGTGATCTCTTGTGTAGGCACTCAGGATGTACACCCTTTATCTATCCTGCCACTACTAATTTAAGAATTAAGCTGTGAAACCAAACAGAAAAAGCTAAATATTTGACTAGTTACTCTCCTGGTGCTTTACCAATTGAGGAATAATGCCCACTGGTGTGTGGTGGTTGAAAAGAGGAATTTTATTGCCACAAACACTCTCTGCAATGAAATGATGACTGAATTCAGTATATCAAACATCTCAGTAACAGCATGATTGCTTGGTATCTGTATAAATGGTTTTGTATTCATTTATCATCTTCACACAACACCAGATGGCATAGAAGTTTCTTGTCAGACTGGCAAACAAAACTTAATTATAAAATTCACCAAATATTTTTTGCGTTTCTCTTCTTACCTTCATTTAGACTATATTCAGCTTCAGCGTGTCAACAAGACTTTGATTTAATTTATATCTGTAAAGAAACTCTTATTTGCTTTTTTTGCCAATTTATGAAATTACTGTTGAACCACAGTGGGTCTTTCCCAAGGACACTGATGATGTTTGTTACTGTGGTTGTGCACACTCAAGCTTCAAGTTGCAGAATTAATTCCGTAAATCATTCCAAGCAAGTTAGAAGGGGACGATACAGTCACAATCCCTCCATTCATTCTGAATTTATTCTTGTTTGTAGACTGGCAACATTTTTTGAAAATCTGATTATAATTTCAGTTTGTTTTACTTTTTTGTAGTTAGAATATACACTATGCTATCAAAAGTATATAGACCCCTGGTTAAAAATGACTTACAAGTTTGTGGCGCCTTCCATCAGTAATGCTCGAATTCATTATGGTGTTGGCACACCCTTAGCCTTGATGACAGGTTCCACTCTTGCAGGCATACGTTCAATCAGGTGCTGGAATGTTTCTTGGGGAATGGCATCCCATTCTTCATGGAGTGCTGCACTAAGGAGTGGTATCAGTGTTGTTCAGTGAGGCCTGCATGAAGTCAATGTTCCAAAACATCCCAAAGGTGTTCTGTAGTATTGAGGTCAGGACTCTGTGCTGGCCAGTCCATTACAGGGTTTGTTATGGTCATGTAACCACTCTGCAATAACCAGTGCATTATGAACAGGTGCTCAAACGTGTTGTAAGATGCAATTGCCATCTCCATACTGCTCTTCAAGAGTGGGAAGCAAGAAGCTGCTTAAACCATCCCTGTAGGCCTGTGATGTGATAGTGCCATGAAAACCACAAGGGGTGCAAGCCCCCTCCATGAAAAACACCACCAAACCATAACACCACCACTTTTAAGTTTTACTGTTGGCACCACTCACACTGACACGTGACGTTCACCGGGCATATGCCATATCCTCACCCTGCCATTGCATCACCACACTGTGTACCATGATTCATCCCTCCACACAATGTTTTTCCACTGTTCAATCATCCAATGTTTATACTCATTACACCAAACAAGGAGTCTTTAGGCATTTACCAGCATGATGTGTGACTTATGTCCATGAAATCAAGTTTTCTCAAGTTTTCTCACCTCCTGCCTAACTGTCATAGTACTTGCAGTGGATCTTGATGCAGTTTTGAATCCCTGTCTGATGGTCTGGCTACATGTCTGCCCATTACACATTGCGACCCTCTTCCACTGTTGTCGGTCTCTGTCAGTCAACAGATGATTTTGGCCTGTACGCTTTTGTGCTGCACGTGTCCCTTCACATTTCCACTTCACTAGGGATGTTTAGGAGGGTGGAAATCTTGTGTACAAATGTATGACACAAGTGACATCCAATCACCTGACCATGTTCGAAGTCCCTGAGGTCCACGGAGCACCTCATTCTGCTCTCTCACAATATCTAATGACTACTGTTGTTGCTGATATAGAGTACCTGGCAGTACAAGGCAGCACAATGAACCTAAAATGCAAAACATTTGCTTTTGGTGGTGTTAAGATACTTTTGATCACATAGTATATATAAATATATGTTCAGATGATATAAATGAGTTTGACCCTTTTTTATCAGGTTGAAGAAACACAGATGGGGGCCAAACGTAAGATGGCATCCAAATGGAAAACATCGAAGCAGAAGAAAGCTCGGAAAGGGAATGCACACAGTACATCAGAGGTAGGTAAAATAATTAATGAGCATTATATCTCTGGGAGGCTTGGGCTAAAGTTTGAGTAACCACCACTAGCCAGCTCTGGTGTCAAAAAAAACACCCACAAGATGTCACTTGCAGGGAATTTATAAATCCTTGATGGCAGAAAGCAATAATTAAAAAGAATGGCAGTGGTGGAAATTTTTTAAAAAAGTAAGGTGCAGATCTCTTGTAGAAATGTCAAATAGTGGAACTAGTTGCACTAGTACTTTGTGTGCTCTCCTTCTTTCTTTCTAACCAATTAAAACTTAACATTTCAGCAGATATTAAAATAAGGAAGCCAATCAATTGAATTTCGTAAATAGGGTACCATGTTCAAAGATATTTCATATTTAAAAAAGTATATGTAAGTTTCACTTGAATTGGATAAAAATTGCGTCACATTAAAAGATATTTGACTCTGAATTGTGTCAGAATGGGTAATGTTCATGTATATTTCTCACTACTACAATATTTCCGTTTCAAAGAACTATGTATGCAGCACTTAAATTGGCATCAAATGCAAAGTTCTTTGCCTCTGAATTGTGTAAATTGACACCATTCAGGACACACACACACACACACACACACACACACACACACACACACACACACACACACTTATATCTGAATAACAAAAGGTGGTGTGCAAAAATTAAGGACAATAGTAACTTCTGGCTGATGTGTGACTGCCAAGTTACATGGCCAATGAAACTAGGACCCTTCATTGGAAGAACTCCTACAGTATAGTAAAGAAGTAACTGTAAGATGTATGGAGTGAGAACAATAGAAATAACAGTTTTATCTGAAGACAATAAAGATTTTGAAGCCACCACAATCTATGGTGGTCCCCTGGACATTATAAAAGGTGAGATATGGTGCTTATTTGCATGTGTTATCAGCATGGATGGAAATGCGCAGTGTGCAATATTCTCACATGCTGGCCCCAAGGTTTGTAAAGAATTCTTGTGGTAGGGCATTCCATTTCCCCACAAGTGTGGTTGACAGATGCCGAAAGACACTGGTTCATGTGGATGTGGTGCAATACGTTTCCCCAACACAACCCCCACTTGCTTGATGTAGTTTAACTCAGGGGGAATGGGCAGGCTGGTGCATTTGCTGCATATGTCTCATTCCAAGAGCTCCTCTACATATGAAGTCACACATTTTCATAAGTAAAAATGAAGACAGGGGTAAATGAAAATGCCATGAGGGTAGGGCCTCCTGTTGGGTAGACTGTTCGCATGGAGGAAGTATTTGGAGTTCACGCCTCTTCGACGACTTGCGTGTTGATGGGGATGAAATGATAATGATAGGGACAACACAGCACCCAGTCCCTGAGCGGGAAAAATCTCCAACCCAGACGAAATTGAACCTGGGCCATTAGAAGATGCACATGGGGAAGGAGTACAGTGTCACATTAACTTTGCCTAGTGAGTGTATCATGTTCAAAGGTTTGAGGGTCAGTATGCCCATGCAACTTTATGGCTCGTGACATAATAACTCTTGGACCACAAAATTGATCATTTTCAACCATATTTCTGGGTACAATATGTATTTCCACCTCTTCCTATATGATGGTACACCCAGCAATGCTAAACATGATTATTTTGATCAGCCATGTATTTCTATAATTGAATAACTGTATCATGTTGCTCAACCCATCTTGTTTGATAATGTGACTGCAGCAAGTGTTTTAGGTCACTCTTAAATGTTGTGAACAATTTGTTAGACACTGTAAAGAACAGTACTACGTCTTCAATGGTCCCAAGTGAGTTTCTCAAACTTGTAACTTTGTAACTACGAAAGTCAATGATGTTGAGCTGATGACTTTGACATGGTGCTACTTGCATGTTGATAGCCTTCTTTTTTATTGTACCCACAGCTCCTTTCAATTCTGATATATTATCTGAGCAACCATCACAGCCTATACCCACACTGTTTTCCAGTGACAGAGAAAGGCTTTCCATTATAATTAGAATCATAGTACTTAATACTTCACCATTAATGCTGCGCTCTTCATCTTGACTCTCTTGGGGTTCATTGTCAGTGTTTCACTACAATCATTCTTTTTATGGATGTCAACGAAACACTAAAATCTTTCGTGTAATTTGAGGTCACCATCAACATATCTTGCACCTAAACTCAGTTGGGCGATTTGCACTATGTCCGTAGTCTCATCGAAGATTATGCTGTAATAATAAGAATCTTGGATTTCCTCCAGTATTCTTGATAACATCACTGTTTCACAGCACAAAATAAGTTCTTTACATATTATTTTACTTACGTAAGTGGTGTTCAATTTAGTGGTCTCAAGGTGATGTTTTAGTTTCAAGTCTCCAGTGTCAATTCTAAATCGTAGAAGAGCTCTAAAGTTTCTCTCATTACTCACTGTACTTTCATGATCATTTTTGTATTCTAATAGACTCCCATCATATCTATGCCCCTGCAGAGGAATATCTTGCTTCCCATGAAATATCATTGTTTATGTCATGGGTACAAGATGGTCTCTGTTTTTCCTAATGCTTTCCAGTGTTTGCCTTGACAATTGGTTTATGACCTCAAGTTTGTAGTTGTCTCATGTCAGCAAAAATAATTTTGCATCTGTTGATGCTTCAACATGGTTCTGGAGCTGAGAGTGATCTCAAGGTTACCATCTTTACCAGTAAGTTTGGCAAACATTTTTAGTGGTTCAGTCACAAGTTTCTTCACGATAATTGATTTATTTCCTCTAGCCATTTTATTATTCATAAAAACTGAACAGTTAATGCAAATATGTCCCTTTTCAACTTGTGAGAACACCAGCCATGGATATTCAAGGTGATTAATGAGCACTTGTCTGTGCTCAACCCACCCCCACTTGCTGTGGTCGGAGGTAGGAAATATATAACCTATTTCAGGTTTCCTTGTTGGAACTGTGAGAATCTTGTGTTTTATATCATCACTAATATTTCCTGACACTAATATACCCAAACAACTGCCTCTATTTGTGGGATTAAAGGAATCAGTCAATGAACTTTGTTGTAGAAGTTTCAATGAGGTGCTAGGCTCTACCTGTACATCTGGTGGTGTTTTTGCAGCTGAGTTTTGACCGGAATCTTCAGATGTTTCTACTTTTACATAATGATCCACTTATTTACATTGTTAAGACATAGGACACTTACTACTAAAACACATATGGTCACACTCCGCATATTTCTAATATCACTAAGCACAACACTGACTGAAGTCCATGGTAATAGCCAATAATCACAGTTGTCCTCTTTTTATCATTTACAAGTTATTGCAACAATCGTGGCAATGAATCTGCTTCCCTTATATGTGTGGCTTGGTTGTTTCAAGAACATTCACTGCCAGATTGTTCATTTCCAGACTTCTATGGAGCGTGAACAAATACCTACAATGAAAGTGAAAAGTCAATATCTGCCTTATGATGTATAATATAAGGACAAGTTTCCAATGATGACATCAACTGGCAATTTATGTGCATGCAACTTTCATTGTTGATTCTGTTCCTATTTAGTGCATTCAGTAGAGGGCCAATATAGTGACAATGCATTTTTAGGAATCTTCTCGAAAGTCACTATTACCAGAGATTTACGCAACAATAGTTTGTCCTTACCTAATTCATGTTATGAGTTAGGTATGGCAAACTATTGTTACATTATTAGTAAAAGTATTGTTATGAGTCAACTGATCACTCTCACTCTTGACTGATCTTCACACTTGCACTTGCTACAACTTGGACTTTTGACTTATTCATTCTTCAGTCTTAATATTTCTGCTTCTGATTGTAAACTAGCTTCCTATTCAGTTCATATTTATAATGCTATGTATCAAAGGTTCTCCATACAAGGAACCAATAGAGTATTTGTGACTTTTCTTGAACAAATGCCAAGCACAGTAATGTACTGACATCACTAGAATGGCTGCCACTTTTCTCGGAGGTATGTGTTAGCTATCTACTACGTGCCAGACAGAAATGTATAAAATACGATGAGGTGGATGTGTGTGTTACCTAGGAAAGTACAGCGACTCTACAACATGATCCAGTCAAGTTTACTGACAAAAGAACTGAATGAATAGCATGCAAGCTGACTGACAGGGGCGGTGTGGGTCTCAATGCAGGTGACCATGCAACGGAGGGGTGCATGCCCAGTGCGCTCCCCATATGTATCCGCCACCCAGAATCCAGACTGCTCAGTGCCTGTCTGACAAACTGTCCCATTGCACTGTATGAGCAATGTCATATTCGGTGGATGCTGCATCTGATTTGTTGACTACAGCATCATCTCTGTTCACCCAATCCACCAACTATGCCCCAGGTCATCATTTTGAATATCCAGGTCATATGAAGCTACAGGGTTAGAAGCTTACAATCACATAATTGCAAACATGGTGATCTATTTTGAGATACAGTTCGATACATTAATCTGATCCTTCCAGCAATGGAGAAATGAACATGATTATTAACCCTCTTCCTCATGAAAACAGTCTCAAATTTAAGAACATGTTTGTATAGTTCGAATAGCTTCTCCATTATAAGTATAAATTTCTAGGAGAAGTGTTTGAGAGCTTGAATGGTATTTCGCATTTTTCAATAATGTGGATGTACAAGGGGCTTTCAAAAAGAAAAGAGCTGGAAGCATATTTACAGAAACCTGTACCTATATGTTAGAAGTATTGACCCTGGCTGTTGACACACTTGTCCCACAGTGACACAAGGTGGTGAATGGCAGTCTCATAAAATTCCTGGAGCTGCGATGTTAACAAGTTCCACATGTACAGCTGGATGTCATTGGCCAATGTGAATCATTTGCCCTTCAGAGCATTTTTCAGGGGACCAAAAATTGTGTAATCACAGGAAGAGAAGTCCGGACTGTATGGAGAGTGGCCCAGGACCTCACATTTCTACAGGAGTGCCGCTACTGTGTTGGCCACTTGAGGATTTGCATTGTTATGGAGCAGAGTGACCCCACAGGTGAGATTGCCATGTCGTTTTGATTTGATCACTTGGTGAAGGGTGGTCAAGGTTAGCGAGTGGCTCTGGACGTTCGCTGTTGTCCTATGCTGCAGGAAGTGAATCATAAGGGGGCCATCTTGATCCTCTTAAAAAGGCTCTGAGGGGCAAATGATTCACCTTGGATGACAATGTACAATTTTACGAGCAGAACTGGTTAACATCATATCCTGAGGAATTTTGTGAGACAGCAATTCACAGCCTTGTGTCGCAGTGGGACAAGTGTCTCAACAGTCACAGTCAATTCTACTAACATACAGGTACTTGTTTCTGTAATCATGAATCCGGGTCATTTCTTTTTGAATGCCTATCATAGTATTACCTGATGGGGCACTATAGTTTTTGAAATTTTTTTGTGATATTGCATGTGATAGGCAAGATTATATCAGGACATCATCATATCTATGTCTACATGATAACTTTGCAGCTCACAATTAAGTGTCTGGCTGAGGGTTCATTGAAACACCTTCAAGCTATATCTCCTTTTCACGCTCGAACAGGGAGAAACAAAGACTAATTATTTCAGTGTGAGTTCTGATCTCCCTCCCTCTCTCTCTCTCTCTCTCTCTCTCTCTTTTTCTTTCTTTCTTTCTTTTTTTTTGAATGATCATACCTCTCTTTGCTGGTTCACACCTACCTGATATTTTATACTTTGTGAGCATGCCGTTTGATTAGAAGTTGCATATGAGGATCAGAGGCAAAAGCCTTCTGGAAATCTAAAAATATGGAATCATTTTGACACACTCTATCAGTATCACTCAGTACTTTGTGAGAATCAAGAGCTAGTTGTGTTTCACAAGACTTTTGTTTTCTGTATCTTTTTTGGTTATTTGTCAGTAAATGATTTATTGAGGTAGTTTCATAATTTTTGAACACAGCATGTGTTCCAATAGGCTACTGCTAATTCATGTCCATGATTTTGGTCTGGAGTTCAGTGGACTACTCCTGTTTCCTTTACTAATTGCTGGTGTGACCTGTGCAACTTTCCAGTCTTTAGGTATGGATCTTTCAATGAGTGGGCAGATGTATATGGTTACTCAGTATGGAGCTAATGTATCAACATACTCTGAAAGTAACCTGAGTGGTACATGGTCTGAATCAGAGACCTGGCCTTTATTAAGTGATTTAAGCTGCCCTACTACTCTGAGGTTGTCTAATTTACTCATGGCATACTTTTTTATGTGTTGCCATTATGGTATAGACAGCATTTTTTCTGTGTCACACTTGCAGCAAAATTCTGAAGACATTTATTAGAGATTTGCTGCTGGAATTTTTCTTTTCAAACAAGACAAATGTAATCTGAATCAAGCACAAGCATAGTGCTAATGCATACAACATTGTAATTATAAGCGAAAATAATGATTTAAAAGACAGTCATCCTCATATCAGTTTCGATTAACATATTTGGATTTATCATTTTTAATTTCTGGATAGAAGATGTTTGGCTATAATCACTGCAGACTGTGATTGAGCGTTGCACTTATCACTATACTGCTCAGTTCAGTTGGACAAAAGATTGGTCTTAAGACTCGGGTGCTGAAATCTTGACAAAATATTTGCAGGAAACTTATGTTGCTGAAGCTGAGCTGTACTGGAGAGAGTATTTAGATCCATATTGGAACCACTGAAGAAATTGATTCAGGAAGGACAGCTATTCTGAAAGGATAAGATGACAGACCAAGATGAAGGAGATGGGGCCAAAGAAAACAAACTATTCATGAAAGTAGAAGAAGAAGAAGAAGAAGAAGAAGAAGCATAGTGATGGAAATAAAAAAGAGTCACAAAAGAAAATTATGGCAAAAATATGGGGTAAACTGGCAACTTCATATGTTCATAAACCATCAGACAAAATGCATGATACTGAATGCAGCCTCAGATACGATCTGGTTACAAAAGTGCGATTGGTTGGTGTTTTACAGTTAGAATAAAAAAAATTTGAGTTAGTGATTTACAATGTATGCTGTTGGGCAGTGATGGTATTATATAATCAGTTGTTTAGAATTAAACTCCATAATAGGAACTGCACAGTACAAGAGCTTCACTTGATAATGAATTAATGTTTATTGAAGAAGAGCTTCACAAAGCATCTATAATTGCTTGAATTTTATGATATCTGCTGAAAGTAAAGGCAAAAACTCACTTGCAGAATCAAAGGCTCTGCATGAGGACATTCCGTAAAATGAAAGATGTACACAAATGTGTATTTGGTAACAGTTGACACATCAAATAGCACGCATTGGACTTTCAGGACAGATGCTGAGGAATTATATTTGCTTTCAATGGAGAATTTAAAATATAGACCAAATGTACATGGTAACAGGTAATAACGCAAAAAAATTTTTATTCTATCCTACCTTTGTCATTTTAACTTAGCCTCAGGCAGTGGCATGAACAGTTACGTAAAGTGCTCCACAGTACTTGTGACCAGCTCCCATGCTATTACGCTGAGTTAGGGACACCACCATGGTATTGCTGAGTGAGAGACACCAACTTTCTACCACAAATCCACCAATGATGGGACCAGGTGCCATCATGTGAGGTACACATGTGGGTCGGCATGGTAGCGGCCACAATAGTGGTTCACTCTCTTGGCACAATCCCACCAGTCCTTGTTGAGGGTGAAATACTCTTTCCATACCATGTGTGGCCCACTCCATGGCTGTAACCAGTTTTCATGAACATTGTACAACTTAGTTGTAGTTCTTGGGAATAAAACCCATTTTACCTCAAACCTGGCATTTATCATTTTACATGTACGAAAAACACCCCAGATGCCCATCTGGTTGATCTGAATCAATATTTCCCTGCCGATCCTATATGCTGTCAACCATAGCAAAGCCTAGTGGTTTGCTGCAGAGAGCCACTTATCTGTTTGTGATAGACATGCCTTTGGAAGTGCATGAGTATATGTTAGACTGTCACCATTTAATAAAGCATGCGAGCACACTATATGGCTGCATGCTGCTACATTGTGTCCCACACCAGAGTGAGCCACCAGCAGTAGAAGAGTCACCACAGGCTGCTCTGCATCATACGCTGCTGCTGTGTGCTGTATGTGGCAGATGCCTCTCGCCGCCATCCCAAGCCACCGCTTTTGCCGCTGCCACCTCCGTGCACTACCACCTCCATCACTATGTGATGCAAGTGTCGCTGCAATGTGTTGTGCTAGGTAACAAATCTGGTGACCTTATGATGAGGGATCTTTCCATTGCTTAGAATAGAGTGAGACCTTTTTTTGTGTATGTCTGTTCAGTCTCAATCCCAGTTTTGAAAGCATGCCTGATTTCCGCCCTCACCAACCAGCACAAAGGCTCCCAATTCTGCAACTGCAGCTCTGAGTAAGCCTCATAGCATTACTTTACTGTAACAGCAGATAAACACTCTGTCACTTGCAAAAATAGAGCTACAGGAGTGGCTCAACATGATAACCAGCAAACATGAAGCCAGAGCTGTTGAAAATGAGCCAACTGTGAGCCATAAAGAGCCCCTAAAGTTGAAGCAGAAAAATTAATATTGGGTATAGTCAGTACACTTCCAGCCATAACTTTTGTACCGTCTGTAGCTGCAAAACCAGGTGAAAATGTAACAACATTTTTGCAAAATGTCAGAGATATGGGATGTACAGCCACAAGGCAAGACCATTGTTTGTTATGTGTCATATTGAATTGTGTGTTAAACGTCATATTGAATCAGTAGGTGGATTGCATTAACCACCCTCTTTTGAATTCTTGGCAGATGGGTTAGCAGAGCAATACTCTGACAAGAGTGGTGTTATCTATTACCGTGATTGCTTGTCCACCCTTAGACAAAACAGTGCGGAGACTTTTGAGGCATTTGCAGCCAGAATTTGAGCAGAATCTTGTTGCACATACAGCCTATGAAGGGATAGTGCATGTAATGAAGTGTTAAATGATGAAACTGAAGCAAGAGAAATCGATGTATTCATACATGGAATCAATCCACATAATGAGAATGAGGTAAAGGTAGCCTCCCCCACCTCCTTGCATGAAGAAGTGAACTTGCTTTTTTACATGAGGAAGTAGGAATATTAGTATCCACCTGCCAGCATGGCAGCAAAGTGCGACATGTGTTCATTAATGACACAGATTGCCAGAGATGCAGGAAGCCCAACCCTGTGGCAGAGCAGTACTGGGCTTCCTTCTGTAAGAAATGCCATACTGTCAGACATGAACAGAATCTTTGTCCACAAAATAAGTTTCCAAGTTCCTGCAAGAGGAGCATGCTAGCAGGGGGAGATGAGTATGTTGCAGTTTCTGCCACCCACCCCGATGAAATTCATGTACATGAACCCTATAAAAAGGTGAGAACCCACTGAGGTGCAAATTTAATTTCGTGTTGGAAGCTCAGAGGGAAGACTGTCAAAATTCTTGCAGATATTGGAGCTCAGATTAGTGTTCTTTTTGTTTCTAATAATGACAAATGCATGCTAAGACAGCCATGATACAATATAACCAGATTTGGGGTCAAAATGATCATTCCTGAAGGCACTTGTACAAGAGACCTGTACATTGAAGGGAAAATGTATGTCTTTGCTGTCCACACAATGAGTGTGTGTTTCATTCACAAGGGACCTGTGAAGGGAGGTCTACTTCACAAGTTCCCACTGAACTGAGTAAATGGCCATTGAAAACTATCACACACATTAAAGTTGCTTGTGGTACAGGAAAAGTTTGACTGGTGAGTGCCCCATTTGATTTGAGGGTCAGTATGCCAGTGCAACTTTATGCCTCCCTACACCATAACACTTGGACCAGCAAATAGGTCATATTGAACAATGTTCCTGGGTGCTTACATTTTTCCATGTCTTGTTGTGTAGAGGTATGTTCAGCATTGTTAAACATGATGAATTTGATGGTCCAGGAGTTATGGTGTGGGGAGGCGTAATGTTGCATATTCTTCCTGGCCTTTAAATCTCTGAACATAGTACACTCACCAGTCAGCATTACTGTGACACTATACTCGCTCCCACGTGCATCTTTTCAAGGTTAAATTTGGTCCCAGTTTCATTTTTATGGCTGACACGGCATGAACACTTCGAACAGTGGAGGTGAAGGAGCTCTTGGAAACAGAGGACAGTCAGTGAATGGACTGGCCTGCCCTTTCCTCTGACTGTAGAGCACATTTGGAAAGTGTTGGGGTGATAATTTGCAGCATGTCCACATCCACCATTGACTATCCAGCAGTTGTCAAACATCCTAGTGAAGGAATGGAATACCATACTTCAAGAAATCCTTACCAAACATGTAGCCAGCGTAGGAGCATTTTGCAGACTGTGTATTTGCATTGGGTGATGACACATCCTGTTAAAAACCATGCCCAATATTTCTTAATGACCAGGGAGCTATCATGAATCACAATGACTTCAGTGTAACTATTTTCTTTGAATAAAAATGTCAGTTCTGTTTTCTTCATTGCATATTTCTTTCAGTTACCTTCTGTGCGATACTGTAGAATTTCTTTCTATGTATGGTCCAAGAATCATCAAGCTATATTAATTGGCAGTGACATGATGTGAAAGTTATTTTCATCATTAAGTTTTGCCCTCTAGTGCATTAGGAACTTCAGTATAGTTAGAGTCTGGATAGCCAGAACAGAGAGGCCTTGTTGTAGTGCAAAAGAGAGAGGGAGATAATGCAGAGAGAGAAGCCGGAACACACACACAGACCCTCACTTTCTGTCTATCTCTCTTTCTCACTTCCTCTCATTTAGAAAGTATTCAAGGAATTGTATGTTTTACCAAATCCCATCCATTTTATGGAAGCTTTGATTCCTTATCTTCAATTGATTTTTTCAGCTAGTATGTGGATGGATATCTTTATTTAAAAAAAGTATGCTGTGTAGAAACCTCCTGCTTCAGGTTGTAACTTCTTCCAGTAGCTATGTTGTTGGTTTGGTCTCCTGAACAGCTCAAATTTTCAATAACTTGGTTAACCATTTGAGGGAGAAACAGTTATCGATAACGCCTTATGTTTACTAGCTCTGAACACATGTGCAACCTCAGCACCAGTTTTAGTTGTTTGAGCAGCAACTCGTGCATATTTGGTCAACATGTCAATTACTGTTGGACTGAAAAATACACTCCTGGAAATTGAAATAAGAACACCGTGAATTCATTGTCCCAGGAAGGGGAAACTTTATTGACACATTCCTGGGGTCAGATACATCACATGATCACACTGACAGAACCACAGGCACATAGACACAGGCAACAGAGCATGCACAATGTAGCCACTAGTACAGTGTATATCCACCTTTCGCAGCAATGCGGGCTGCTATTCTCCCATGGAGATGATCATAGAGATGCTGGATGTAGTCCTGTGGAACGGCTTGCCATGCCATTTCCACCTGGCGCCTCAGTTGGCCCAGCGTTTGTGCTGGACGTGCAGACCGCGTGAGACGACGCTTATGTATTTGGAATATGGAGTCAGATCAAACAAAATGATTCTATGAATGTCATCAATTACTTTCATGACAGCTGCTCTCCTCAGATAAATTTTTCATGCTGAGTGATGTTGTTCATCAGCTATTTCACCTTTCATGCTGAGTACAATGAACTCAGTAGCAAGAGAAGTAATTCTTCAAAATAAAGTATTAATAATGAAGTATTTCTTTATACAGGGTGAACATTAATAAAAACAGGAAATTGCAGGGATGTATTTCTGATTGGAAATGGAGGAAACATGTGTCCAGAAATGGACAGTGTGTATGCAATGACAACAAATCATCCTGGAACACCGTACACAGCTGCATCATATTCATTCATATTCATATTCTTTATTCACCATTGACCACCTGAGGTGGAATAGGCAATTTACATGGATATAATATAACACTTTCCTTGAATAATATCTTAAAGCTAAATGAACATTGCAAGTAGTACCCATAGATGCTAACATACACCATAACATAAGATAAATACATTCAGTGACATCACATAATGAAAAACTTAAAAATTAATGTCAATTGATTTTATATTCATAAATTCTGTTATATTGTAAAAAGGATTGATTAGTAACCATTTTAGTAGCTTGCTCCTGAAGCTACTTATGTGAGCCGACCAAGAAGAAAATGGAAGTTTATTAAATATTTTTATACTATTGATTACATGGGCATTTCCTGTTCTTGTCAGCCTGTGCCTAGGTATGTCTAATTTTGTTTTGCCTCTGGTATTATGGTGGTGTATGTTTTCTCTCATTTCGAAATCTGATATATTGTTTTTTGCATACAATGCTGAGGTGTATATATAAAGATTAATAATTGTTAATATTTTCAGCTGAATGAACAGTGGCCGGCAGTGCTCTAATCTACCAGAATTGCTCATTGCCCTTATCACTTTCTTCTGAATTTTTAGAACTTCAGTGATGTGAAGAGAGTGTCCCCATATCAGCAGTCCATATTCTATATGTGACTGAAAGAGTCCAAAATAAATAACTCTTAAATATTCTTTCGTCACTAGGCTTCTCAGTTTCCACATTAAATACATAACTCGAGACAATTTTGTGCAGATATGGTTGATGTGTGTTTCCCATGTTAACTTAGAATCTACATGAATTCCTAGAATTTTAACTGCTTTCACCTCTATCTCTTTTGACAATCCAAGTATAATCTGCTGGTTTTTATCAGGATTACAAAGCAGTGTATTTGATGAGAACCAATTTAGTGCCGCTTCCAGGCCATCTCGCATCATATCTTCCAGAACTGACATGTCCTCATGCTGAGCAAGCAAAGTTGTGTCATCAGCATAACAGATAACAGTATTGGGGATAAAATGGGGTAAATCATTGACTGCAATTATAAAAAGGAAGGGCCCAAGGACAGAACCTTGTGGAACTCCTGTCTTAACATGTAGCAATTGTGAGTCTTTGTTTCCGACAGAGGCAAACTGCTTCCTGTTGTTTAGGTATGATTCAATTACTGCCAATGCAGAGTCTTGTACACCATAGAATTTGAGTTTTGCAAGTAAGATATCATGAGAAATGCAGTCAAATGCCTTACTTAAATCGCATAAAAGATGTGATGCTTTATTTTTATTCTCAAAGGCTGTTATTACTTCATTCACAATTGAAAGAACAGCATTGGTGGTATTTCTTCCCTTGCGGAAGCCAAATTGACTATTAGAGAGTAAGTTATGTGACTCAAAGTAGTAGTTTAGTTGGTTATAAATAAGAGATTCAAATATTTTCGAGAAAATGGGAACTATTGAAACTGGTCGGTAATTTTTGAGATCTTGTTTGTCCCCTTTTTTATACACTGGGATAACTTTCGATATTTTTAGAGTTGTAGGATAAACTCCAAACTCTAGACACCTATTAAACAGAAAGGCCAATGGTTCACAAATTATATGGACTGTTTTTTTTAATTATGTTATTGGACAACCAAGAGTAGTCCATACTCTTGGAGTTTGAGAATTTTGCCACTACCTTTGTGATCTCAGTGGGTGTGATTGTCCTCCATTTAAAGGTATAGTTCCCAGCTTCTGTTTGCTTAAGTAGATCACTTGCATTAGTGTTTGTTGTTTCAATTTTGTTCCTAATATCAGTTACAGAGTCCATGAAAAAATAATGGACTACATCTGGGTCAAGAGCTACGCTATGTTCATCATTCCTGCAATGCTCTTGTGCAACAACATTCCACGCAGCTTTGCACTTATTAGTAGCCCCTTCAATGTATCTTTCGTATGCTGTTCTTTTTGCCATTCTAAGCTTAGTTCTGTAGGTTCTCTTACATTCAAGATACGCTTTGTACAATTCATCTTTCTGATCCGTTCCATATTTAAGAGAATTTTTATACATGTGGTACAATGATAACATATTTTCCCTCACATTGGTAAGTTCATCTGTGTACCACTTAATGTTTTTCTTTTTAGGTTGACTTTTATGATTGATTTTTATAAGAGGAGAACAAGAATACCACAAATCTAAATATATTTTTATGAAGTTCTCAAAAGCAGCTTCAGTCTTATTTATTCCCACTTGACAGTTATATACACAGTCCCAGTTAATATCTCTGAGTTTCTGAATGAACTGGTATACCAATTCTTCCTTGTGCCCTCTAACCCAAGTCACCTTTTCCTTAGCATTGGCACTAGTGTTGGAGGGGAGTCCTTTAGTCATCACAACCATGTCACAACAGATGTTCGATGTGGGCTCTGTGAGATGCAACTCATGTATTCACACATCACATCATGAATTTTTGCAGCTCTTTTGCATGTTCCGGCCACTCTTGAAATAGAATCATTGTGAACATGCTAATGTAGGGTCTCCACATCAAGAACTGGTTCAGCAGATGCAGTGCTTTTCAATTGCCTATAGGTAAAAATCCAGGTAGTTTACATCTTGTGATCTATCAGGCTATGCTACAGGACCCCTGTGCCCTATCCAATGTTCAAGGAAGATGTTGTTGAAGTGTTGTCAAACTGTAATGTGGAAGCAGGGTTGGTGCTCCGTCATGCAGATACCACAAAACCTTTCATATTGCCAAAGGCACATTCTCAAGCAGCCCAGGCAGAGTATTCCACAGGAAGTCCAGGTACATTACTCCATTGATATGTTGTGGAATAATAACTGAGGCAAGTATGTTTCACCTAGAATGTCTGCCCACATATTGATGCTGAACCAATGCTGGTGAGATGCCTCAACCATTCCCCAGAGGACTGTCTGTGGCCCACGGATGATGATTATGCAGATTGATGATGCCAGTTCTGGTAATGGTTTCTTCATTGGTAAAGAGGAATGATGACAGAAATCGCATAATTGTGATGGTTTGGTGCAGAAACCATCATGAAAATCAATCTTCCTGTATAGGGAAATCTGCTGTTGGTAATCATTGCCCATTTTGCAGGTGATAGGGATAATAGTGTTTGACATGCAGGGTACTAATAATCATACTTTGACTTACACCATGTAGGCAGGCCAATTGCCTGGAGTTTGCACTAGGGTTCATCTCAACACCCTGTAGAACGCAGCCCCCAAATCTGGTGTACACACAGTCTGCCACATCGCTGCACATTCATCTGTCTGAAAGGAACTATGATCACACAAACACCCAAAAGGGCTTGAAATGTTGTGTGATGTGGTTGGTGTCTGTGAGGGTATTTGTTTTGATATAGCCGCGCTGCCTCTCAGCCATCTCTGCTGCACCAGTCAGAAAGACTGCAACACACTAGGAACACATGTCATGTGTGTTGTGATAGTGCCACGACATTTAACAGTGCCGCCACGACAGTACACACAAGCGGCGATAGAGGCGCTCCGCAAATCGGCTGAGCGCGGGAGCGCCACCTAGCTACGAACGGCACCGGCCGCATGTCACGGCACGGCAGTCGAATACGAGAGACTGAGTTGTAATCATGTGATCAGCTATTGTTTCTAAGAGAGAGTGTGAATATCCATGCAATTATTGTGATTAAAGGTTATAACACTTTTTGGCGACGAGGTCGGGATATTTTCACTCTGTTGTGGATTTGCGTGTTCGTGATGGGGCAGACAAGGAACAGCTTATGCAAGCTCTCATTGAAAAACAAACACAGCTGACGGCTACTATTCAGGCTCAACAAACACAGCTGACGGCAGCGATTCAGGCGTTGTCGACGTCGCTTACTCATCGTTTGTCTTCCTCTTCTCCGCCTCCATTCCCTCCTTACGACGAGGCCGCTGAAGACTGGGAGGATTATGAGAAGCGTTTGCGGCAACACTTCTTGGCTTTCGGCATTGTCGATGCTCCTATGTGTAAATCGTTATTTCTATCTTGGATTTCCCCTCGAATCTATCAGCTGCTATCTCAGTTAGCCCCTCTGCGGGAACCAGCCTCCCTGTCCTTCCAAGAAATGTGTGACTCATTGTCTGCCTATTATCGAAAAAACACCCACGTCTTTGCCGCCCGCGTGGCGTTCTACCGGTGTCGTAAACAGCCCCATCAATCTTACCGGGCTTGGGCGGCGGAACTACACGGTCTGAGTAGGAAATGTCAGTTTGTCACAGACACTCATCACGAGTCTTATGCTGATTCAATGGTTAGGGATGCTATTCTACGGCTTGCTCCTGATAAAGAAGTTCGGCAACGTGCCCTACAACTGCCAAACCCGTTGTTGTCGGAAGTTCTAAGCATCGCTCAATCCTTTGAAGTGTCTCACGCTGCTGGGGCGCAAATAGACACGTGGTGTGATGTAGGCGCTGTACAGTCAACTCTCGACAAGGACAATTTGCCTGTTGCACAGGAGAACGAAGATGTGGCGGTTCACTCGCGTAAACAACGTCGCGTTGGGCCGCAACGCTCGCAGCGAAACCAGCAACCACAGAAGCCGGTTCGTTCCGCGCTTCCTTCTTACCCCCGTTGTTTTGTACAGCACGACGGGGCAGCTTGTCCAAAACGTTGGGCCACGTGTAATTCATGTAGGAAAAAAGGCCACATTGCTTCTGTGCGTCAGTCCCATAAAGTTCCTGTCAACGAGGACGAGCCGTCGGACATGGATGTTCACCGTGTGCTTTCTCAAACAAATAAGTTGTTTGTTACTGTTCGTGTTCTGAATAAAGACATCCGCATGCAAGTGGACACTGGCTCTGCAGTAACTCTCATTAATTCTCGCACGTATTTGGCGTTGGGCTCCCCTCCTTTGTCTCCAGTTACGCGAAATCTGAGGACTTACAATCAACAGAAAATTCCTATCATGGGCCAGTTTGATGCTTCCACTGCCTACAAGTCTGTTGTTCGGCCCCTCACGTTTTATGTGGTGGATCATGCGGGCACTGAAAACCTGTTCAGATTTGATGCTTTCCAGTTGTTCGGGTTCTCCATTGATGATGATGTGCACCTCATATCTGAGGACATTCTGTATCAACAGCTGGATGGATTGTGTTGTGAATTTTCGTCCGTGTTCTCTGCTGGTCTGGGTTGTGCCAAGGATTTTGCAGCCCACGTTACTCTTAAACCTACAGCTCGCCCTAAGTTTTTCTGGGCACGCCCTATTCCGGTGGCATTGCGTGCACCTGTCAAGGCTGAGCTAGACAGGTTAACAGCTTCAGGGACTCTCCTTCCGGTTACCTCCAGCGAATGGGCATCGCCGATCGTGGTGGTTTCTAAACCAAACGGGAGTCTGCGATTGTGTGGTGACTTTAAAGCCACTGTCAACGCTCAGAGCCTCATTGACACTTATCCTCTTCCTCATCCTGAGGAGTTGTTTACCAAGCTCGCTGGGGGCCAGTTCTTTTCCAAACTTGACTTATCAGAGGCGTACCATCAGTTGCCTTTGGACGCTCCTTCCAAGGAATTTCTCATTATCAACACTCCTTGTGGGTTGTATCAGTACCAGCGATTACCATTTGGCATCGCTAGCGCACCGAACATTTTTCAGCGGTTTTTGGAAAAGCTCACAGCTTCCGTTCCCGGCTGCATAAACTATCTGGATGACATTGTTGTCACGGGAGCCTCCTCTGCGGAGCACCTTCGTAATTTACGTTCACTGTTTCGGGTTTTGCATTCGGCTGGGTTGAGGTGCAATCTGGACAAGTCACAGTTCTTCCAACCCTCCATTGAGTATCTTGGTTTCCACTTGTCCCGTGAGGGTATACGCCCTCTCCGTCAGCACGTTGCAGCCATTAACGCTCTACCCCGGCCGTCTACAGTCAAAGAACTTCAGGCGTTTCTAGGCAAGATTGCTTATTATCACAAATTCATTCCATCTGCAGCGGCTGTAGCTTATCCTCTGCATCAGCTGTTACGCAAAAACGTCCCCTTCTGTTGGTCCAACGGGTGTGAGCAGGCTTTTGTCCGCCTGAAGGCTCATTTGCAGTCGGCGCCTTGTCTTGCCACATTCCGTCTGGGTCAGCACTTGGTTCTGGCGACTGACGCGTTACAGTATGGCCTAGGAGCTGTTCTCGCCCAACGGTATGAGGATGGGTCAGAACGACCCATCGCCTATGCTTCCAAGACCCTCAACGAGGCGCAACGGCGTTACTCTCAAATCAAAAAGGAGGCACTCGCTATCATTTATGCTCTAAAAAAGTTCAGCGTTTTTTTTGTATGGTTCTAAGTTTCACCTCATCACCGACCACAAACCGCTGGTCTCTCTGTTCAGCCCCTCGGCGTCACTTCCGGATAAGGCAGCTCACTGCCTGCAACTTTGGGCCTTATACTTATCTCGTTTTCATTATGAGATTCACTATCGCCCCACGGCCCAGCACGCCAACGCTGATGCATTGTTGCGATTGCCGATGGGCCCTGACACTGTTTTCGATCGTGATGAACTCCTCTGTTTCCACATTGATGAGGAAGAACGTCGTGCGGTCGAGGGCTTTCCACTTACAGGTTCGCAGGTCGCGTCAGCTACTGCGCGGGACCCGGTCCTGCGTCGGGTGATCGGTTTTGTTCAACGCGGTTGGCCAGACAGGACCAAGGGCCGGGCATCGGATCCCCTTCACAACTACCATGCCTTGCACCTTCGTCTGTCTCTTCGTGATGGTGTTGTTCTTCTGCCCACGGATGGCGCATCTCCACGGGCCGTGGTGTCAGCCTCTCTTCGCCAAGATGTTCTCAAACTGTTGCACGGAGGCCATTGGGGTATTTCTCGGACTAAGTCCCTGGCCCGCAGGCACGTTTATTGTCCCGGTATTGATTCGGACATCGCCCATATGGTTGCTGCATGTGGCCAGTGTGCTCAACAACTGGCGGCACCACGTACAATGCCCTCTCCGTGGCCTGATCCAGCTCAGCCATGGGAACGGGTGCATGCCGACTTTGCTGGCCCCTTCCTCGGTACTTATTGGCTACTGTTGATTGACGCCTTCTCGAAGTTTGAATTTGTTGTTAGATGTCCGTCGCCCACCACTGCGGCGACGACGCTGGCTTTGTCCAAAATATTTGCGCTAGAAGGTCTTCCATGCACGATCGTCACGGACAATGGCCCTCAGTTCTCTTCGCAGGCCTTCCATGATTTTTGTACTGGACAGGGGATTCATCATGTTACCGCACCTCCCTTCCATCCGCAATCGAATGGGGAGTCGAGCGCTTTGTCCGCACTTTCAAATGCCAGATGAAAAAAGTCCTTAGTGATTTTTCCACAGATGACGCCCTGCTGCAATTTCTGAGTTCTTGTCGCTTCACGCCTCTGGGTGATCACAGCCCTGCTGAACTCTTGCATGGCCGCCAACCGCGCACTCTACTGCACCTGCTTCATCCTGGCAGGCCTTGTACTGTATCCCCTAGTGCGGGAAAATACTCGGTGGACGCCGACGTGTGGGCACGAGGGTATGGATCTCGCCCTAAATGGATTCCAGGGGTGGTCAAGGCTCTTCGCGGCCGCCGGCTTTGTGAAATCCGTACGGGCGACGGCACAGTTGTTCGCCATTACGACCAGATGCGCCCACAAGTGGTGGCCACGCTGGTGCCACCGCCCCATCCTTCGCCTCCACCAGCCCGAGACACCAGTCCTGTCGCTGCTGGCGATCTACCGTCCGTGTTGATGCAGCCGCCGTCGCTGCCACTTCTGAGTACTCCGGAACCGGCCCCAGTCGCGACGCCGCCTTCCCCGGGACCCATCTCGCTGGAGCACACTCCCAGGTCAATGATACCTATGGATGCTGCTCCGGAGTTTTCACCAATCATCTTATCCAGGAGGCACGTTCCACGCACGAGCTTCCGTCCTGGACATTTTCGACCATACTCTCGTGTCTCTGCGCGGGATCTCCTCGGGGCCTCACAAGAGGCCATGGATGTCTCTGCGCTGTCCATGTCTCCAAGGAAGTGAGTGTTTATTTTTTTCAAGGGGGGAAAAGTGTTGTGATAGTGCCACGACATTTAACAGTGCCGCCACGACAGTACGCACAAGCAGCGATACAGGCGCTCCGCAAATCGGCTGAGCGCGGGTTCGCCACCTAGCTACGAACGGCGCCGGCCGCATGTCATGGCATGGCAGTCGAATACGAGAGACTGAGTTGTAATCATGTGATCAGCTATTGCTTCTAAGAGAGAGTGTGAATATCCACGCAATTATTGTGAGTAAAGGTTATAACAATGTGCTCAGAGGAACTTCCATTGTTCAGCGCATCTGTTACAGTAACGATGCATTTCAGGGCACATGTTCATAGGACATTTTTTACTCAATTTTCAGTCCATAATTTGTCTCCACATTTTGTCAGTTTTGTTAATGTTAACTCTGTATAATATGTTGTAGAGAGAGAGGGGAAAACTAAACAAAAATACTACAAATTTAAATTTGATTACAAAAAATATTACATGACTTTCACTGCAGAACAGCAATGCCCTTTCCAGTCATTGTTGTGGAGGTATAAATTGTATTATAAAGAACATAAAATTTTATATGTTGTTCAACAGCAATGTCCATTCTGCTATTAGATTAAAGAACATTGGTGTCAAATGAGAAATCCTGTAACTGACAATCATACCACAATGTTCAAACAGTGGCACATCAGCTGAGCCAGCTGGTGGTGATTTTGCATTAGCCATTTTGTTGAATTTTTATGTAACTCATACTAGTGCATTGTCCACTCTCAAATGAAGTCAGCAGAGCAACCACATTACTTCAACCACCAGTAATATCTGAAATGTAATTTGCTGAAGGAAAGATAAATTTTGGAGGTGTAGAGACCTTCAAAATGAGAGAAGCCATTGTATATGTTTCTGGAAAGAAAAAGAAAACACGTCAATGAGCAATATCATGCAAAGGGAAAAAAATCCTTAATTTCTAAGCATAACAGAAGGCTTCCCATTACCTTGTGTAAGATGTCTGACAGGAGTTACAGATTACTGGGCAGTTGTGGGTGTGAAAGCTTTTTATACATTCTAGAGATCCAAGATTTCTGATCACAGGACCATGGCATCACTTCTGGTTAAGAAACTATGAGACTCCATTCATTAAACTCTCATATATGCTTTTGTTATTTTTTGTCCAGTTGGTTGAAGGTGTCATTTCTGTAACAGAATCATCAATAACCAGGCAGTATGCTATTGTATTTTTAGGGAGAGTGCTTTGTTTGAATTTCGATACTTGTATCACTGAAAGATGATTCCAGCAATTCTTCATGTTCACATGAATAAGCGATGAAATGCGTGGGGCATTTCTTCAACTCTGCATGCCTCATGAGTCTATTTCTCCTCAGTTAATTCTCTTCATAACACGGCTACTGGAATTTACTGTACATTTATAGATGTGCACAATATTCTTTGTATAAAACTGACTACATAGTTCTCTTTAGAGTATTTAGATGAATTCAGATATACCATCAACTGTGTTATGACCATTGCATCAAATATGTTTCAGTTAATGATAATCTACTTCCTGTTTGTCTGAAAAGCTACAAATTATGTGTCTTGCTTTTTTGCATGCTGTATTGTATTTAACTTGCCTTGTCTATGTACCAATTTCTGGTGCAACACAGACAATTAAATCCTAAGGACAAAATGCTGGAGTTAGGCATCATTTCTTAAGGTGTCCCACAATGATATTTGTTCCTTCCCAGACACTCGTATTTCTAGCATTTTGCAGTACATTTTTTGATCAATATTTTCTACTTTATGTCTGCACAGTCTGAGATATAAATTTTGGGTATTGTGTGCTGCATATCAGTAGAAACTCATGGTGAGAGTTTATTTTTCCTGTATTCCTCTATGAATGCAAGTACCACATTGAGTAGGATACAGAATCCAAAATGCCCATCATCAAAAACTTCATCTTGTTCATTTCTCTTTCTCCAGCAAGCATTCTGCGATGGGATTGTGTCACTTGGTGTAAGAGATGTATATCCTTTTATAGCATTGCAATTTCTGGATTGTGCTCATGAGTAATAATTTCATTATTTGAACAATACTGATATTCTAAAAACAAGTGAATTGTGTAATTTTTATTTAAGTTAATATCAGTAATTTTCTGCTGTCCTGACTCAGCGACAAGGCTGCCTTCAACATACAGGTGACACTTGCACAACAGTAGGTAAGCGTTATTGTTTATTGTGACAATGGGTATGGATTCATTGTGAGCAAAAACTGATTGACTAACTGCTTTTTATTTGTGAAATTTGAAGTGAGTAATACTCATCAATAACATTTTTTTCTTACATTCAGTGTATTACACATATTTTGCTTCTTCTTTGTGTTCCTCCTCACTCAGTACAATGTCAAATAAGAAGTCACTGAGAATAACATTAGTATTTATACCACTGTGTGCCCCAGTGGTGATAGCATTTGTTTATTATTGCAGGCCAACATGTTTTCCCATTTCTTATTCTTAATTTCTTGTTCTTTGTGTCCATTTTTTATCTTCCCAGGTGTGGACAATGTCACAATTTCTTAAATATGAACAAATGAGAATGGCTCTGAGCACTATGGGACTTAACATCTGTGGTCATCAGTCGCCCAGGACCTAGAACTAGTTAAACCTAACTAACCTAAGGACATCACACACATCCATGACCAAGGCAGGATTCGAAACTGCGACCATATCAGTCATTTAGCTCCAGAATGTAGCGCCTAGAACCGCACAGCCACTTCGGCCGGCCGCAAAAAGTGCAGACAATAGTCCCTATTACATGGGGATAAAATTTTATAACAAACTTCAAAAAAAAAAAAAAAAAAAAAAAGATATGATGCTTAAGTGAAAGCTGCTTTGAAATTGTCTTGAAGGAGTTCCTCAGCAATAGGTGTTTTTATAGTATTAAGGAATTAGTTTCAGAGGAATAGGATACTTTCATTTGCATAAATAGTATTTACATGTACCAAAAAAAGCAACATAATATTTTATCTCTAAGCCTATTGTATATAATTGTTTCCCACTATGTTATAAGGGGAAATGATCAAAATGTAAACTATCCAAAGTAAGTGCTTATAATAGTCCATGGAGAATAAATAAATAAATAACTTACAATTATTTCTGCACCATCAAAATACACAAGATAATGGTATAGATCTCTATCTGATATACCAGTATTTACTTCTGAAACTTATCTTACAACAACTGGAATGTAAATGAATATACTTGGTGCTTTCAAAATCTTATATCCAGGTGGTAGTGCAAGCCACAACTTATGTAACATGTGTTTAGGAGCAGTATTGTGAAAAGAACCACCAGAAATGTTACAATCTGTGCATTCAGTATCCTATCTGCTTCATCAAGGTGGATGTAATGTCATAGAGTACATAACCTTCACATTTTAAAGTAGCTGTCCAGAATTTCCTTATGGTCATCTGATTATAAAAGGAGAAGCCATTGTTTCTCAGTGTATTATTCAGTCTGAAAATTGAAGTAAATATGCAGGGCAAGACAATTTTGACTGTGTGGAATATAAATCTAGTGTGCTGTTGAAGACAGAAGTTATAATTAAGTTTTAACCAGATTGGCTTACCATCAGGCCATGCTCAATTGCATACATTGTGATACAACCTTTAAGCACTAAAAGACTTGTTAATTTATCTAGGGTTCAGAAACTTTCAACAGAAATGGTTGTATCTATTCCATTTGGAGATTAAAAATAGCAGTGTCAGATATTTTAGGTTTTTTGGATAAATTATCTCTTGTAAATATTGCGTGAACATGTGTTTTTTACCATAATGTTGTAAGTCAATAACTGCAAGCAGTGTTGGCAGAAGACAGTTTATTGAGAACTTTTTTTTTCGGTTTTATCAAATACAGATAAAACATATTTTTCCTCCATGGTCTTATGCAAAAGGCCTCTTATTCATGATAGTACTGAATAGACACAGTTCTCATGTTTTCTCCGTGTCAGAAAGTTAACCAACTTTGCGACATATTACAAGTTCCTGTTTGAGAGTGAATTATTTAGTCCCACCTGTGTGCATTGGGTTTTGGATCTCTGCATATCAATCTAATTTATTACACACACTTTTTACATTTTAATAAGTGTCTACAATAGACTTCTGCAGCATGTGTCAATAGTCCTTTGTTTCTCTGTGTAGTGCAGTTTCCCAGCATCTTTAGTATGGATAGGATTTGTGATTGCTGTGTGCAGATGCAAGCTGAGTTGATGACACTTGACTCTCAGCTACAGGCTGTGCTGACTTTGGTACAGAGCTTGGGAGTGCAGTAAACGGGCATCACTAATGTGGACCAGTTGTGGGGATCCAACTGTTCTCCAGCAGGACCCCTGAGTCTGCTGATCAGTCTGCACCAGTGGACAGTCCAAATACTGCATTCATTGAGGTTGACACCTCACACATGGTAAAGTGGGAGGGCACCTAGCGGCATAGAAGACTCTGAATGGCTTCCCAGGGACTGAACATAAGGCCTCTTGAGTTAGTCTGACAAACAGGTTCCACGTGCTATCTATGGCTGACACTGTCCCTCAGCCAGGTGCAGTTGCTTGCTCTGTTTCAGAGGAAACCTCATCCTGCAAAGGTTGAGATTATTGGTAGTTAAGAGCTCAAATATTTGACGCCTGATGGGGTCCCTTAGAGACATGGCTGCAAAGGAAAGGAAGAAAGCCAGTGTGCACTCTGTGTGCATATCGGGTAGAGTCATTTTAGACATAGAACAGGTACTTCTGGATGCCACGAAGAGCACAGTGTGTAGCCAACTGCAGGTTGTGGCTCACATCAGTACCAATGATATGGGTTGCTTGGGATCAGAAGAGATTCTCTCTGTATTCAAGCAGCTATCAGAAGTGATAAAGGCTACTAGTCATGCTTGTGAGAAGAAAGTAGAGCTCACCATTTGTGGCTTAGCCAACAGGACTGATTGCAGACCTCTGGTACAGAGCTGAGTGGAAGTTCTGAATCAGAGGCTCAGACCTTTCTGCAACCATGAATGCTGCAGATTCCTCAACTTGTGCCTTAGTGTGGTGGGGTTTTGGATTCCGCTAAATACGTCAGGAGCCTATTACAAGCAGGATTTAGCTACACTTGCAGCAGGGGTTGTGTGATGTGGACTGGGCAGTATTTTGAGAGAGAGTCTCTCAGAAAAACAAAAAGGACTTTGGTCTTATAGGCTGCAGATCAAAAAGAGGAAGAACATAGACCTAGGAACTATTGATGTAACAGTGGTAAACTGTCATAGCTATGTTGGTGAAATACAAGAGCTTCAATCACTAAGAGAAGGCACTGATGCTCAAATTGTTACAGGCACTGAAATCTGGATGAAGCCAGAGATAAGTTCAACAAAAATTTTTGCGACGTACCCAATGGTGTTCCGAAAGGATAAGCTAAATACAGATGGAAGTGGCATGTTTGTTGCTGCTAGGAGTAATTTGTCTTGTAGCAAAACTGAAGCAGACAATTCATGTGTTTATCATGGGAGAGGTCATTCTTATCAACCAGAATAAAATAATAATTGGTTTCTTTTACTGACATATTAACTCTGATGATACAATTGCTGTAAGGTTTGAAGGAAACTTCAGTTTAGTTTCAGTCAAGTAACCAACTCATACAGTTATAGTTGATGGTGACTTCCATTTATCACACTGGACTTGCATTCGGGAGGACAATGGTTCAATCCCATCTCCGGCCATCCTGATTTAGGATTTCCGTGATTTCCCTAAATCGCTTCAGGCAAATGCCAGGATGGTTCCTTTGAAAAGGCATGGCCAATTTCCTTCCCCATCCTTCCCTCACCCGAGCTTGTGCTCCATCTCTAATGACCTCGTGTCGATGGGACATTAAACACAAATGACCTCCTCCTCCTCCACTTCCATTTATCCTCAATATGTTGGCAAGAAAACATTTTTAAATCCACAGGTACACGTAAAAGGGTGTCTCTCAAATCCTCCAAAAATAAACAAAAAATATATCTATTCAAAAAAGTGGATGCAAATGTGCTTGACACCATCCAGAGAGACAATCAGTCTCTTTTCCTTCCAGATTAATAACATAAGTGCAGACCATATGTGATTTGAAATCATAGAAATAATAACAGCAACTGACAGGTTTATACCAGATGAATTAACAAATGATGGAGCTAATCCCCCATGGTAAACAAAACATCTCAGAATACTATTGCAGAAACACTAAAAAATGCTTGCCAAATTTAAATGTCCACAAAGTCCTCAAGACTGGTGATCTTTTACAGAAGCTCAAAATTTAGTGCCAACATAACTGTAAGATGCATATAATAGTTTCTTCAATGAAACTTTGTCTTGAAAACTGGGAGACAATCCAAAGAGATTCTGGTCATATGTAATGAATGCTAGCAGCAAGACACAATCAATGCTTTCTCCGCATGATTGCAATGGAAATATTATCGATGATATGTATGCTAAAGCAGAGCTACTAGACACAGCCTTCTGAAACTCCTTCACTAAAGGAGCCAAAGTAAACATTAGAGAATTTGGCTACAAATATAAGTAACTTAGAAATAGATGCCCACAGATTAGTGGAACAACTAAAATCTATTAATAAGTCTTATGTTCCAGGCTTGTTACCAATTAGGTTCCTTTCAGAGTATGCTGAAGCAACAGCTCCATACGTAACAATCATGTAGAACTGTTTGCTTGATGAAAGATCTGTACCCAAATCCACTGAATTACAGACCCATATAATTAACAATGACATGCAGCAACATTTTTGGAACTGATGTTGTGTTCAAACATTGTCAATTACCTCAAGGAGAACAGTCTGTTGATACATAATCAACACGGAATTAGAAAACATCCTTGTTGGGAAACACAACGAGCTCTTTACTCACATCAAGCTTTGAGTGCCATCAACAAAGAGTTTCAAGTTGATCCCATTTTATAGACTTCCAGATGACTTTTGACACTGTACCACAGAAGCAGCTTGTCATCAGGTTGTGTGCTTCTGGAATATGGTGTCAGTTATGTGACTAGATTCATGATTTCCTTTCAGAGATGTCACAGTTTATAGTAATTATTGGAAAGTCATTAAGTAAAACAAAAGTGATTTTAGGCATTCCCAAAGATAGTTTTACAGGCCCTCTGCTGTTCCTTATAGGTATACACAAATGATGTAGGAGACAATCTGATAAGATGTCTTAAGTTGTTTGCAAAAGATGCTGTCATTTATCATTTAGTAAAATCATTCAGAGATCAAAGAAATTGCAAAACAGTTTAGAAAAGATATCTGTAGGGCGTGAAAAAAGGAAATTAATAAAAAGTATGAGGACATCCACATGAGTGCTAAAATGTTGGCTCTGAGCACTATGCACCTAACACATCCATGTCCGAGGCAGTATTCGAACCTCAGACTGTAGCTGTAGATCGGTTCCAGACTGTAGCGCCTAGAACCACATGGCCACTCCGGCTGGCACTAAAAGGAATCCCATAAACTTTAGTTACATAACTGAGTCAAATCTAAAAGCCATCAATTCAGCTAAGTTCCCCAGCAACTACAATTACAAACAACTGAAATTGAGAAGGACTTATAGAAAATGTGAGGCAGGTGAACAAAAGATGATGTTTTATTGGCAGGTCAGTTAGAAGATGCAAAAGATATGCTAAAGGGACTCGCTGCACTACATTTGTCTGTTCCCTTTGGATTACTGCTGTGTGGTGTGGGATCCTTACCAGGTAAGATAAATGGTGTACAAAAGAAAAATCAAAGAAGGGCACCACATTTTGTATTATTGAGAACTATGGGAGAGAGTGTAATGTACAAGATTTGAGGCAGATGTTATTAAAAGAAAGGTGTTTCTTGTTGTGGCAGCATCTTCTCATTAAATTTCAATCATCAGATTTCTCCTCCAAATGCTAAAATAGTCTGTAGATGCCTACCTACAAATTGAGAGACAATAGTCATAATAAAATAAGGGAAATCAGAAATTACATGGAAAGGTGTAGGTGTTCACTTTTTTTAGTGAAATAGTAGAGAATTGTTATGAAGGTGATTCAATGAAACAGACACTTAAGTGTGATTCGCAGAGTGTCCATGTAGATATAGATGCGCATATCTGCTAGGTGTTTGTCAGTGGCCCTTGCATTGTTAACTGTCACCAGATAATCCTCCAAGCACTGATATTGGAATAAGAGCTCATTCCGCACCAACATCTGGAATGGGTATTATGTGGTCTCTGCAGAGTGATTTTGTATTTGGAGCTACTTATGAAGTAAACTGATCTATCTTCAGGGTTGCTGTGAGATTACTGACAATCACCATACATTTTAAATACTTTGATTGGTTTTAATTATTCCATTCATTGCATTCTGAGTATTCTTCTTCTTCTTCCTCTGATCCATCTTTTTCGTATCTATGACAATTTCAACCCCACTTTCATTTCACTAGTCATTGCCAAAGCAGCTAATTCTTCACTGGTTTAGCATCTTTTGCCTTCACTTTTCACTGTGATCTTACAGCGAGAATCCAGCCTGCTAGATGTCTGCCTGACAAACTGTCTGGGTGCATTGTATAAGCAATGTCTTTTTGATTGCATCCTGAAACTAATGGATTAAGTCCAACATCACTTCTCTTCACCCTTTCCATCAACATTGTAGCTGGCCAGCAGTATAAATAGCCATGAAGTTACATGCTTATAAGCTTAAAAAATGGTTCAAATGGCTCTGAGTACTATGGGACTTAACATCTATGTTCATCAGTCCCCTAGAACTTAGAACTACTTAAACCTAACTAACCAAAGGACATCACACAACACCCAGTCATCACGAGACTATAAGCTTACAATCATAGAATTGCAAACATGATTATCTTTTTCCTGGTGTAATTAGATACACTAAATCTGGTCCTTCCAATTGTGGAAAAATGAATATGGTTATTAATCCTCATGTTCATGAAAATAGTCTCAAATTTAAAAACGTGTTTGTATTTTCTAGATAGCTTCGACAATATAAGTATAAATTTCTAAGGAGAAGTGTTTGAAAACTTGAATGATTATGGATATTTCATATTTTCAGATAAAGGTAATGTAATATCACCTGATGAAGCACTACTGCTTTTGAAGTTTGGTTTTAATGATATTGCTTGTGATACTCCAAATCTTGTATCTACCTATACAGGATTACTCCCAATTAAGTGCCTTACAGAATGTTCATCAAACAACCTTCAAGCTATTTCTCTACTATTCTACTCTTGTATAGTATGCATCAGAAACATTACTTAAATCTTTATGGGTGAGCCCTGATTTCTTTAATTTTATTATGATGATCATTTCTCCCTGTGATAGTGGGCATCAATAAGATATTTTTGCCTTTTGAGAAGAAAACTGATGATTGAAATTTCCTTAAAAGATCCTGTTGCAACAAGTAATAACTTTGTTTTAATGATTACATCTCCAATTTGCATCTCATATTCGTGGAACTCTGTCCCCTATTTTGTGCTAATACAAAATGAGCTGCACTTCTTTGAACTTTAGCAGTGTTCTCCATCAATCCTATCTGATGTGCACTCCACATTGCAGACAAATCCTCCACAAGAGGACAGGCAAGTGTAGTGTTGGCAGTCATTTTAGCAGACCTGCTATATTTTCCAAGTGTAGTAGGCCTATAACATGTCATTGGGGATGCCAGATATTACTTCAGTTTTATTCAATGATTTTCCTTCAGATACAAAAAAACTGTGACTTTCTGGCAGGGAATCATGAATCCAGTTGCAGAACTGAGATGATACTCCTTGTGCATGCAGTTTGACTGGAAGCTGCATGGAATGGAGTGAAAAGCCTTCTGGAAATCTAAAAATATGGACTCATTTTGATATACTCTATCAATAGCACTCATTACTTTGTGAGAGTAAAGTTGTGTTTGACAAGTATTATATTTTCTGAATCTTTGTTTGCTACATGTCTATGAATCATTTTCTTTGAGGTAATTTCATAATGTTCAAATACAGCATATGTTCCAATAGTCTACAGCTAATTCATGTTTGTGGTCTTGGTCAGTGATTCAGTGGATTATTCCTGTCTCCATTCTTGATCATTGGTGTGACGTGTGCAACTTTCCGGTCTTTAGGTATGGACCTTTTGATGAGAGAGCATGTGTATATGGTTACTAACCACTGAGTCATTTTATCAACATACTGCGAAAGGTGCATATCTGGGATGCAATAGGGTCTGGAGACCATGCCTTTATTAGGTGATGTAAGTTGCTTCAGTACACCAAGGATGTCTAAGTCACTTATGGCATACCTTTTTATGGGTCACCATTATAGTGTAGGGATCTTTTATCTGTGTCAAACACAAAGCAAAATTCTGAATATGTTGATTAGAGACATTGCTAATGGAATTATCCTTTTCAAATATGATGAATGTAATCTGAATCATGTATTCGGTGATCATGTTAATTCGTTTATGCTCTAACAAGTACACTGATAATGAATACATAATTATAATTATACATAAAGGTGATGATTTAAATAACAGTTGTTATCAAATCAATTTCAAATATTATATTTGTATTTATCGTCATCTGCTACAGATGAGCAGTTTTAAACAATGGTATAAATTGAGATGTTTGACTATAATCAGTTCAGATTGTGCGTTGCAGTTGTCAATGTGTCCCTCAGTTCCAATGGACAAAATGCTAGTCTTAAAAGGTGGGTGCTGAAATCTTAACAAAACATGTGCAGGAAATTGGAATTTGTGGAAAAATTCCAATCTCAAAATGAGTCTATACTGAAAAGAGCATTTAGACATAAATCTCAATTGCTAAAGAAAATGATTCAAGAAAGACAGGTATTCTAAAACGATAAGATGACAGATCAAGATGAAGGACATGGGGCCAGAGAAAACAAAGTGTTTATTAATGCAGAAGATGAAGAAGAAAAATACATCCAGAAAAATAGTGATGGAAATGTAAAAGAGTCACAAAAGATAATTTTGGCAGAGACTCAGGGTAAACTCGCAACATCATTTTTAGTAAACCAACAGACAATTTGTGTGATACTGAATAAAGCATCAGATTTGATCTTATAACAACAGTGTGGATGATTGTTTATTTACAGTTAGATTTGAAGGAATGATTTAGTAATTCAAAGGCTAAGATATTGGGCAATGATAGTGTTGTATAATTTAGTGTTAAAATTAAACCTTCTAGAAACTGTTGCACAGTGCAAAAGATTTGAAATTATGGTGACATTCGGAGGGCTACCAATGTTCATAAACAAAACTACTTCTCCTGCAGAGGCCATATCAATATGGTGAAGACTGCTTTAAAAAATGGTGGTAAGTGGGTACTGGTGGGTGATGACATACATATCAGTAACAGATCGAAAATATGCTTGACATTTGGAATCCACCACATTACCAGTACATTTGATTTTTTTACTGAAGTAATACAAATGAGTTTGTAGTGTGATAAACTCCCATGCTAGCTTTGAAAACAGCGGACAATAATTGATGTAGTAATGAAATAATAATTAATGAAGGAGAGCTTCACAAAGCATCTATAATTACTTGAATTATCTGCCAAATTAGTGGTTAAGACTCACTTGCAGAATGAGAATTTGCATATGAGAACATTCCATACATTGAAAGATGAATTGAAAAAAAAGAAGATGAGTTGAAAAAAAAAAGTAATGAAACATATTTATATGTGTGGTGTTGGTCCTTTATGACATGTCCAAAAGAACAGGCACCACTCATATAAATAGCTGTGCCTTGATGGCAATTAATGACCATCCAAGTGTAGATGTATTATTCGTCCTAACTACTTAACTCCAGTGGGAATCTGAGAGAGGCTGTGAGCAATGGGGGTGATGGACAGATGACAGAGGACATACGTCTATAGTGCATGAGAATATATATGTGTGTGTGTGTGTGTGTGTGTGTGTGTGTGTGTGTGTGTGTGTGTTTGTGTTTTCCCCCGATTGCAATACATTATAGTTTTGAAGACTCATTAAAATAAACATTACATAAAATGAGAATGGAAATTTGCTGAGACAGCACAGTGTTTGTGGTACATAAAATTTATGGATTATAGTGATGATGAGGTAGATGCAGAAATACTTTATGTAATGTTTGATATTATCCATGTACATTTGAGATGTGATTTAATGACCAGGTAGTACATTATTTGATATAAATAGGGAGAGAGGTGAGATGCAGAAGTGGACTTTTATGTAGTCTGTGTGTGTGTGTGTGTGTGTGTGTGTGTGTGTGTGTGTGTGTGTGTGTGTGTGTGTGTGTGTGTGTGGGTGGGTGGGTGGGTGTGTGTGTGAGAGAGAGACAGAGAGAGAGAGAGAGGGGGGGGGGGGGGGGGGGGAAGAAAGGGTAGTGAAGGGCATAAACCTGCAAAATTTTTTAGCAAATATCCTTGAATATGCCACCAGTTGAAGTGACACTTGCATGTTGTTTTGACACTGAAATATTGTAGTACTGACATTTATCTTTGAACATAATGTAATATTACACAATTCGGAGACAAATATCTTTGAACATGACACATTTTTATGCAATTCAAGTGAAACTTACATAATGTTTTTGTAAATAGTGTATATCTTTGAACATGACACCGTTTTAATACAGTTCAAGTAATTGTCTGCTTCATTTTAATATGTGCTAAAGTACTAGATGTGGCAGGGAAATGAGGTAGGAAGTATTACTGGGACAAGTTCTGCCACCTTGCATTTTTTTCAGTTTAGGCACACAGTGTCTCATGACAGACAAAGGTCACAGCTTATTAAATTTATTTGAATTTTGTGGAAATTGATTTGTGCAACAAATCAAAAGTCATTTCTGTTTTGAAATATTTTCATTTTGTATGCGTCTAGAGATCAGAAAATATCTAATTAAAATATTTATTTCTGTTAATTGTTTATATTAAACTTAACTTATAAATTTGAGAACTAATAGAATTTAAATTTTCTTTGTTAGGTTGAACTGTCAATGATAGGACCTATACAGCATGCATCACAAGAGGAGGAAGTTCTGCAAAACAAACACCTGAATAATTCCCAAGTAAGTAAAAACTTTCAGAACATAACATATTGTTTCTGTACATACTGCTGGAGCTGTACTGGGAAGCTTAACTGCTGTAGGTGCTATTTGGAAGAGCTGGAACACATTTCAGTGGTGACAGAATAGTTGTCTAACAGGGAACCCCTTGATAGAAAGGTCACAAGTTATCTGTGGTGAGGCTTATCTGAAAGTGCTGTTTTAAAATTTATAATTTATAAAAATAAAAATATTAGCTACTAATGACTCACCATGTGCTTTGGAGAGTGACAGAAATGTGTGGGAGATGCAGAGATCAACCTCCAATGAAATCTATGTATTAAACACAAAAAAACAGATGTTGTTGACATTCAAGAAATGTTCAAAGTAAACCATTAACTTGCACCATAAAGACAAAATTAAAAATGGCACCACACAGTGATAACAAAGGTTGACACTATCAAGATTGAAGGTGAACTCCTTGGAGGCTACAAACTGTGGAGGACATTTAGCTAAGTACCCATTCTTAAGAAATGCATAATGAAATGTGTTGGTGTAATGGGGTTATGAGAACTGTTGGAATGTGATGGCATGCAATTGAATGTGAAACAGTCTGTTGTGAAGCTTATTGCAAAACTGGTTATCATTTAAGGTATATCTGTAGATAGTACAATAATATGTTTTATAGGCACAAAAAACAAACATGCAGAGGCTGAATTTGTCCAGTGGCTCAGGTGGTATGAATTGCAACATCATACACTTTTCAGCAATGAGGGTTTGCTCTAAAGAGTATAATTTATATTCACAGATCAGGAATCAAGACAGAAAAAGCAATTTTGGACAGTTATTGGCTAAAAGCAGTGCTCAGAGCATCAGTGTAGTTCTCTTACAACCATTTTCCCATTCTTACTTGCTGTGATGTATCTATTCGCTACTGGCAATGCAAGATCTTGCACACAAAAAGTTTCAAAGGGGGCAGAGCACCTCCAACTTCTCACATCACAATACATAACTTTCCAGCCAATTTACTATCCAAATTAACAGTTGACATAAAAATATACGAATGCGTTAAGGGCCGGATGTTAATTGATCTTGATACAACATTCTCGGTACCTCTGGTTTCCTGTGTCCCTTTCATATACATTCCCTCTTCAAATCCTGATTGGTTGGAGTTGAAAATAAATTCCTTATTGAATGATGGGTTATGTTTGTTTTTCTTATCTGCAAATTTTGGAACCAATTCCACAGTTTGCTGGCATTGTCGCCAAAGATGACGCTTTGTTCAAAATTTCATTATCTTACACTTTTCAGTTTTGTATCACTGTCTTGTGTCATGCAACCATTACACTGCTTCCCTTGAAATCACTGTAATCTATGTCATGTGCAGTTTGATGTGCATAAGATAGTAGATCACTATCATGAACATCCTATAAATTGTATGGAGCATCCTCTGTGTGTGAACGCCAGTTTTTTGTAACAAGAGCACCTTCTCCTTCCCATAACATCCATAGTTTTTCTTATACACTGCACAGTCGGCCACCCATAACCTTCCATGTACATAGTTATGTTTAGTACCAGCACTTTTGACAACAATTGTCCTTTACTATATTTCACTGGAGACAAGATTTGTGGCTCCTGGTCTGACAAGTATAAACTACATAGCATGGCACCTCCTCCAGTATCACTTGCACTTGTTGACAATGTATTTTCATCATTGCCCTTGTCATGTACATTGTTCAGAGAGCTGAGCTTATATGACACCACACGTTCCACTTACTGTTCTTACAGAAACATTAATATTTCATTGTCCACTTCTGTCTCACTCTGTGAAACTGCATGGATCCCTTTCTGACAAAATATCAACTTTGGCAACTGTTATTGTATATATAATTCAATGTTTACTTGTTAATAATTTCCATTACACTGTATCAACACCACTAGCACTGTAGCAATGTTGTGAGTTGCTCATTGACTAACCAGTTAAACTATACTCTGTAGCCCCATGCTGTTCTCACCATTGGTTGCCTCCAGTCCCGCCCCCTATTACCATTAGCATCCAGTTTCGTTGTTCCATTATATACAGTATGTGGGTTTTTGAATGCCATAAACATCATTGGACTTCTGCAGCCTCACATTCTAGGGGTTCCTTTAAGTACATTTGTAAGGAATACATAGCTATGCAAACTCTAACCAGTGGAAAGTGAAGTTGCAGAGTAGAAGAGCATTTCTATCAACATTGAGAAAGTTGTAAAGGCCAGCTGCACTTGACAATAAATGACTGTGATGAACACAAGGACAATTTTTGCAAGAAATAGTCCTTTTTAAACATCACAAGTAATTCTGAAACGTGTAAGGAAGCTTCATATGAATATGAAGCCTCCTATTATTCTGACATGTCTTGTGTCTAATGCCAGCCAATCAGGTTGTATGAAAGAGCTGTGAGAAAACCACATTTTATCATTTTAGGGGGAAAAAAGACAGTGTCTGTTGTGCAATCAATTAATGTTATGACACAGTCATATACAACAATGACAGTGATATGCATGAGTGGATTACTGTTCTGCAGTTTTATATCTGTCTTTGGGAACCTTAAGGCATAGTAGGACCAAAAATAAAGACAGGACTATTTAGTGGCAAAAATCTTGTGATTGACCTATAAAATGTTTGGAAAAACAAGAACGAATAATTTTCAAAATTATATGTGAAATGCAGAAATTAATTCATTGCTTTTGTTGGACTTTTGACCTGGGCATAACAATACCTCTGTCTTGCAGGAGGACAACAGAAAGAGTGTTGATATAATTCAGATTCCCCCAGAAGAACTAATGTGATTTTCACTAAAGAAATTGTTTGACTGTGGAAAAGATTTGTAAGGAAATATTCACGCAATATACTTTCCTATAGCTCTTCATCATTTGATGTTTATCAGAACAGTATTTTTAAACTTCAGTCATTTGTGCATTATCAGCTTGCAACAGCACATTTTACAATGTGCAGTAATTATACCCACTATGCAGCGCAGTAAGCAGAGCAACAGCCATGACCATCTCTTACTCCCCCATAATTCTGTCATAGTGAAAGTAGTTGTTCCTGTTACATGCTGAAAGCCATAATTGTTCTATTTTGAGGTACGTCTCATGTAAAGAAAATGTTTGTTTCCATTGTTCAAATGTCACTACTTTATTGTGTTGACTATGAGTATCATTGTTACTAAAATATACATTTATCAAAAGTTATCATACAAAATGTACTTGAGGGACTGTTGTGAAATGATGTATGTGTAAACAAATATTTCCTTTCAAGAAATTAAAGTCACAATTGACAGAAGTAATCTGTAATGTAACATCAAACACTGCCTTGATTTTTTTTCCTCTGCTAGTCTGCTTTGCAAGAATTACATATGCAACAATTTAGCTGTCGATACTAATATTAATGATATGTTACTCTTTTCATATGGATTAGGTGCATCAAATTCACTTGTGTCACTCCAGATAATAGCACTTGATTGTTGTATGTTGTTCTGTCCCAGCTGAGGAAGGGCTGTGCAAACTGCTTTCATTAGCAGTTCTCTCTGTGGCGAAAATGAGTAACTTCAACAATTAAAAAAAAAAATACTTGCACACACCTTAGCAACTTAAGTTTTGACAATGCATTTCCTTCATTTTATATTTCCTGCAAAACTTTCAAGGTAGGTTTCAAACATGTCACATTGAACCACTCCCATGTCAGTATGTTCACAAGAGAGTACTACAGTCTGGTTATGAGATCCTGTTGGAAGTGACTATAGAATGGTCTGTCAGGATGGTACAGGGGTTGAACAAAACTACCAAAACATCACAGTAAATGCATGTCTGAACAAAAATGCAGATGTCAGCCAACCATATAGGCTGTGCTGTTGTATTTGACCATGAACAGCACCTGTACATTGTGCTCAATATGTTGTAAGGTTCAGTTGGTGTCAGGAAAGTGTTCCATGTAGTTGTGCATGTATTATTTCAGAGCTGACAGAATTTGAACACGTCCAAATTGCTGGTACATGTATGATGGGTGCTTCTGTAACCAAGAGAGCTGCAGTGTTTTGGGTTTCAAGGGACACCATATCAAAGATTTATAACCAATGCAAGGAAAGTGGAAAAACATCATTCACTAAGTCACTAAGTGGACAAAAAAGGGTATTTAGTGATTATGACACATGATCATGAAAGAGGATTGTGACAGGAATCCAATGTCTTATAGTGTGCAGATAAAATTAAAGCTATATCTTTTCCTTATATCATCATGGCGATTGTTTCTCCCTATGTAGATTGGTATCAACAAAATATTTTCACATTCAGAGTAGAAAGTTGTTGATTGAAATTTTGTGAGCAGATTGTGCCGCAATGAGAAATTCCTTTGTTTCAGTGGTGTCCACCACAAATCCTGCATCATTTCAGTGACAATCTCTTCCCTGTTTCATAATAAGACAAGATGTGCTTCCTTTCCTTGGACTTTCTCAAAATACTCTGTCAATCCTGTCTGGCAAGACCCTACAACACAAAGCAGTATTCTGAAAGAGGCTGGACCAGCATAGTGTAGGCAGTCTCTTTAGTAGATCTGTTACATTTTCTAAGTGTCCTAACAATTAAACTCAGTCTATGGTTAGCCTTGCGCACAACAGTTTCTATGTGTTCCTACCAATTTAAGTTTTTCATATATGTAATTCCTACATTTTTAGTTGAATTTATGGCCTTCAGATTTGACTGATTTATCACGTAACCTAAGTTTAATTGATTCCTTTTAGCACCCATCTGGATGACCTCATACTTTCCATTATTTAGGGTCAATTTCCAGTTTCTGAACCATATAAATATACGTTCTAATTGATTTTGCAATGTGTTTTGATCTTACGAAGTCTTTATTATTCGATAAATGGCAGTATCATCTGTAAACAACCTAAGATAACTGATCAGATTGTCCCCTAAATCATGTATATAGACAAGGAACAGCAAAGGGCCAATAACACTACATTGGGGAATGTCAGAAATCACTTCTGTTTTACTCAATGACTTTCCATCTATTACTATGAACTGTGACCTCTCTGACAGGAAATCAAGAATTCAATCACATAATTGAGACTATATTCCATAAGCAAGCAATTTCACTACAAGCCACTCATGTGGTACAGTGTCAAAAGCCTTCTGGAAATCTAGAAGTACAGAATCAATTTGACATCCCTTGTCAATGACACTCAAAAATTTTTTCACACAAGTAAGGAGCTAGTTCTGTTTTGCAAGAGCAATGCTTTTTAAATCTGTGTGGACAGTGTCAATACATCATTTCCTTTGAGGTAATTCATAATGTTTGAACCCAATACAAGTTCCCAGATCCTGCTGCATATCGATGTTAATGATATGGGTCTGTAATTTAGTGGATTAGTCTTACTACCTTTCTTGAATACTGGTGTGACCAGTGCAGCTTTCCAGTCTTTGTGTACTGAACTTTCATTGATTATACGGTTGAAGAAGATTGTTAAGTATGGAGCTATAGTATCAGCATATTCCAAAAGGAACCTACCTGGTATACAGTGTGGACTAGAAGACTTGCTTTTGGTAAGTGACTAAAGTTGCTTTACTGCTCCAAGGATATCTACTTCTACATTACTTGTGCTGGCAGCTGTTCTTGGTTCAAATTCTGAAATATTTACTTTATCTTCTTTGGCGAAGGAATTTTGGAAGGCTATGTTTAGTAACTTCACTTTGGCAGCACTGTCATCAATAGTGTTTCCATATTTCTCTTGAACCTCTGTACATTGCTTAATAATGATATCTTCTACTCTCAATAATGTCTGCTATACTACAATGGGTAAGCTCTATGTATGTTGTAACTAATGACATTTTTTTTTTCCTTTCATGAGGTCTTTTCTTTCTATTCTTTACCTAGGTATTCTTTACCCCGGGTATCACGGGGATGTCAACCTCGTCCCGTCTGTCCCCAGATCGGTCCGCCGCTGTGGTTGCCCCAGTTGCTGCCCGCAGTGGGGCTGAGCCCTCGCCTGTGGTTGATTGGGAGGTCGTTCCAAGGCGTGGCAGGCAGCGAAAGGCGTCCCCGGAGGCTGATCAGAAAGCCTCCCCGGTGCGTCTGACAAACCGGTTTCAGGCACTGTCTCTGGCTGAGCCAGATGCAGCCGCCTGCCCTGTTTCAGAGGATCATTCTCAGCCTTCAAGGTCCGGGCAAGCGCAGAGGGTGGGCTTACTGGTAGTTGGGAGCTCCAATGTTAGGCGCGTAATGGGGCCCCTTAGGGATACGGCGGCTAAGGAGGGGAAGAAATCCAGTGTGCACTCCGTGTGCATTCCGGGAGGAGTCATTCCTGATCTGGAAAGGGTTCTTCCGGATGCCATGAAGAGCACAGGGTGCAACCAGCTGCAGGTGGTGGCACATGTCGGCACTAATGACGTGTGTCGCTTTGGATCTGAGGAAATTCTCTCTGGATTCCAGCGGCTATCTGATTTGGTGAAGGCTGCCGGTCTTGCTTACGAGATGAAGGCAGAGCTCACCATCTGCAGCATCGTTGACAGAACCGACTGCGGACCTTTGGCGCAGAGCCGGGTGGAGGGTCTGAATCAGAGGCTCAGACGGTTTTTCGACCGTATTGGCTGCAGATTCCTAGACTTGCGCCATAGGGTGATGGGGTTTCGGGTTCCGCTGAATAGGTCAGGAGTTCACTACACTCAGCTGGCGGCTACACGGGTAGCGGAGGCTGTGTGGCGTGGACTGGGCGGTTTTTTAGGTTAGAAGGCCTCGGGAAAGTGCGGGATGGGCTGCAATGTCAAAGGGTGCTTGGCAATTACAGGACGTGCTTGGATCAAGGAACAGTCGGAATTTTAGTTGTAAATTGTTGTAGTTGCGCTGGAAAAGTCCCTGAGCTTCAAGCGCTAATAGAAAGCACAGAAGCTGATATCGTTATAGGTACAGAAAGCTGGCTAAAGCCTGAAATAAGTTCTGCAGAAATTTTTACGAAGTCTCAGACGGTGTTCAGGAAAGATAGATTAGGCAGAATTGGTGGTGGAGTGTTTGTGTCTGTCAGTAGTGGTTTATCTTGTAGTGAAGTCGAAGTAGATACTCCGTGCGAATGGGTGTGGGTGGAGGTTATACTTAACAGCCGAATTAAGTTAATAATTGGCTCCTTCTACCGACCCCCAGACTCCGATGATACAGTTGCGGAACAGTTCAGAGAAAGTTTGAGTCTCGTAACAAATAAATACCCCACTCATACGGTTATAGTTGGTGGGGACTTCAACCTACCCTCGGTATGTTGGCAAAAATACTTGTTCAAAACCGGTGGTAGGCAGAAAATATCTTCCGAGATTGTCCTAAATGCTTTCTCCGAAAATTATTTCGAGCAGTTAGTCCACGAACCCACGCGAATTGTAAATGGTTGCGAAAATACACTTGACCTCTTGGCCACAAACAATCCAGAGCTGATAAAGAGCATCATGACTGATACAGGGATTAGTGATCACTAGAAGCCTTCCTAAAAGACAATTTCCATTCCTTCCGAACTGACTATGCGAATGTAGACGAGATGTGGCTCAAATTCAAAGATATAGTAGCAACAGCAATTGAGATATTCATACCTCATAAATTGGTAAGAGATGGAACGGATCCCCCGTGGTACACAAAAAAGGTCCGAACGCTGTTGCAGAGGCAACGGAAAAAGCATGCGAAGTTCAGAAGAACGCGAAATCCTGAAGATGGGCTAAAATTTACAGACGCGCGAAATTTGGCACGTACTTCGATGCGAGATGCCTTTAATAGGTTCCACAACGAAACATTGTCTCGAAATTTGGTAGAAAATCCGAAGAAATTCTGGTCGTATGTAAAGTACACAAGCGGCAAGACGCAGTCAATACCTTCGCTGCGCAGTGCCGATGGTACTGTTATCAACGACTGTGCCGCTAAAGCGGAGTTATTGAACGCAGTTTTCCGAAATTCCTTCACCAGGGAAGACGAATGGAATATTCCAGAATTTGAAACACGAACTTCTGCTAGCATGAGTTTCTTAGAAGTAGATACCTTAGGGGTTGCAAAGCAACTCAAATCGCTTGATACGGGCAAGTCTTCAGGTCCAGATTGTATACCGATTAGGTTCCTTTCAGATTACGCTGATACTATAGCTCCCTACTTAGCACTCATATACAACCGCTCGCTCACCGATAGATCTGTACCTACAGATTGGAAAATTGCGCAGGTCGCACCAGTGTTCAAGAAGGGTAGTAGGAGTAATCCATTTAACTACAGACCTATATCATTGACGTCGGTTTGCAGTAGGGTTTTGGAGCATATACTGTATTCAAACATTATGAATCACCTCGAAGGGAACGATCTATTGACACGTAATCAGCATGGCTTCAGAAAACATCGCTCTTGTGCAACGCAGCTAGCTCTATATTCGCACGAAGTAATGGCCGCTATCGACAGGGGATCTCAAGTTGATTCCGTATTTCTAGATTTCCGGAAAACATTTGACACCGTTCCTCACAAGAGACTTCTAATCAAGCTGCGGAGCTATGGGGTATCGTCTCAGTTGTGCGACTGGATTCGTGATTTCCTGTCAGGAAGGTCACAGTTCGTAGTAATAGACGGCAAATCATCGAGTAAAACTGAAGTGATATCAGGTGTTCCCCAGGGAAGCATCCTGGGACCTCTACTGTTCCTGATCTATATAAATGACCTGGGTGACAATCTGAGCAGTTCTCTTAGACTGTTCGCAGATGATGCTGTAATTTACAGTCTAGTAAGGTCATCCGAAGACCAGTATCAGCTGCAAAGCGATTTAGAAAAGATTGCTGTATGGTGTGTCAGGTGGCAGTTGACGCTAAATAACGAAAAGTGTGAGATGATCCACATGAGTTCCAAAAGAAATCCGTTGGAATTCGATTACTCGATAAATAGTACAATTCTCAGGGCTGTCAATTCAACTAAGTACCTGGGTGTTAAAATTACTAACAACTTCAGTTGGAAGGACCACATAGATAATATTGTCGGGAAGCCGAGCCAAAGGTTGCGTTTCATTGGCAGGACACTTAGAAGATGCAACAAGTCCACTAAAGAGACAGCTTACACTACACTCGTTCGTCCTCTGTTAGAATATTGCTGCGCGGTGTGGGATCCTTACCATTTGGGATTGACGGAGGACATCGAGAGGGTGCAAAGAAGGGCAGCTCGTTTTGTATTATCGCGTTATAGGGGAGAGAGTGTGGCAGATATGATACACGAGTTGGGATGGAAGTCATTACAGCATAGACGTTTTTCGTCGCGGCGAGACCTTTTTACGAAATTTCAGTCACCAACTTTCTCTTCCGAATGCGAAAATATTTTGTTGAGCCCAACCTACATAGGTAGGAATGATCATCAAAATAAAATAAGAGAAATCAGAGCTCAAACAGAAAGGTTTAGGTGTTTGTTTTTCCCGCTCGCTGTTCGGGAGTGGAATAGTAGAGAGATAGTATGATTGTGGTTCGATGAACCCTCTGCCAAGCACTTAAATGTGAATTGCAGAGTAGTCATGTAGATGTAGATGTAGATACCAAATTCTTTCACCACAGGTATGATGAGAAGATAACTCATTCTTCTTGAACCTGAAAGTACTTGTATCAATGTATTCAGTATTGATTAATGGATTTGTCATCGAATTTGCAACCTCTTATGCCCTTACAAGAGACTTTGTGTGATTATGGTGAGAGCTGTGTATATTGTGGTTTGTCTTATATATGAACACACAATGAAGAGCAAAACCAGAATTAGAGTGCTGTAAACTAGATTTAGGAGAGATTGTGTTCCCAGCCTCTTTGGTGAGACTGATGAAGCAATAATTTAAAACAGTTGTTATATTAATAGTGTGCATGTAATATTTTAATATTTGTTAGAGTACAGATTTCTGTTGTATACTTATGTATTCACCTACTGGTCCTGTATGGGTCATCATTTTGGTATTACCTTTTTCCTCTTGAAGCAGTGAAAACAAATCTTCGGTCCATTTTTGATCTGTCCACCTGAACAAAAAACCTACTCATCGGTTGTTGAGGCATCCTCAGTTTTTCTATTTCCTTTCATGTCTTGCTGCCATAATTCAAAACTCAGAAAATAAAAATTGCTTTTGAGGCATGAAAAAAACATTGTTTTGACACTATTTAGTTTACAACAGTCACTTCATGCTTTTATACTATTCCATTTACTTACTTCTTTTGCTGTTTAGCAAGTCGTTGTCTCCAGTTGCTGCACATCAATCTGTTTTTCAACATTGTTGTTAATTTATTCTATTTTCTTCGTAACTGGATTATATGTTGTTTTAGTCTAGTAATTAATTTGCAACTACTGTTTTGAAGTTTACTCTAGTGCATTTGTGTAATAATTGTTGAAATTTGTGGACAAAATGAGCGTGATTTAGATATGTTCGACAAACACTTGTTTCTCCCTCACCTTCAAAGTTTAGACCTCTTGCTGCTGCGGACATGCATACACATCCAGCTCCTCCATTTCTCATGTGCTGTGGACATGCATACCTATGCTGGTTGGGTTTTCCTCTGGTGCTATTAAATATCTGTATTCATCATGAGTAGCCATCCTCTGTTGGAACTCTTTTTCTACAGCTTTTCACATCCTCATCTCTGTTCAGTATGTGAATGGAGCATGGGAATCTTGCACCAGGATTCAATAGATGAGGGCTTTCAAATGACACTACTGTATGGGCTTTAATTTCTGTGATTTGCTCACCATTATCATTTTGCGGTTCTTATGTCGAAGCAAGTAATACTATGTCCATCTTACATTACAACACTAACCTTCTGTGTTATACACAACATCTGTCACGTAGTATCTGTCACTATTAAGCCTCTCCTCAAAGCTCTGGTGCATATTAAAACATCTTGTGATGAAATATGCTGCACTTCCTTGCAGCTTCTCTCTCTCTCTCCCTATCTCCGTCCCTCCTTCCCTCCCTCCCTCCCTCCCTCCCTCCCTCCCTCTCTTTTCTGTTAATACTGATTGCTAAGTGTCCCAAACTAATCAACAGTATTCAAGAACAGGCCAACAAGTATTTTTGTATGCCACTTCTTCCATGTATAAATAAAATTTCCTTAAGATTCTGCATTGAATCTCTGCCTGGCATCTGCTTTTCTTGCAATTTGTTTTATGTGATCATTCCACTTTGGGTCATGCCACTTCTCAGAAGCTTTTGGTGTTTAATGTTTCCATTGACTTTTTGCTGATAATTTAATCAATGAATAATGGTTCTTTTTCTCTATTTCCACCTTTGTATTACATTTATTTATATTCAGAGGCAACTGCCATTTCCCACTCCAATCATTGATCCACAGCAGGTCTTTCTGAATTTTGCTGCAGTCATCTAACACTGCAAACCCACTGTAGACAACAATACCATCTGCAGGAAGCCTCATAGGTACTCTGATCTTAGCTGCTAGATCAACTATGTGTACTGTACACTGTGATGGCCTCATAACACTTCCATGAGGTACTTAAAAAATTACTTTTACATATCTCAGTTCCATCCCATTAAGAATAATGTGTTGAATTCTGTCTCTTGGGAAATCCTGACTCCAATTGCAAATGTGGTTCAATATTTGGTATTCTCTTATTTTGTTGACTAAATTTCAATGTGGAACTGCCGAATGCCTAGTGCTTTCACTACCTGATAGTATTCATCTAAATCATAAAAGCCCTTTTTGTTGCTTATCACATCACTGCTGATGTCTATCTTCACAGAAACGGTGCATTTCTTTGCCAATTTTGATTTAAAGGAAAATTTTACAAATGCATTAATGCAGTATTGCCTATATTGAATAGAAATGCGGGCAGATTTGAAGCAATTTTCACAATTTTCCCTTCGCTGGATGTTAGTTTTGGAGCATATATCCTAATGAGACTACTGAAACATTTCTTAACATTTTGAATAAAAGCACCCAAACAATGCCCCCACAAATCACGTTTACTCATATTGGTATAAATAGGGAGTGTGGGTGCAGAATTGGCTGTCTAACACCAATGTGTGTCATGCACACTCAGCTTCAAATGCTCACAGTATCATTACTTTTTGGAGTTCATGCCTAATATGTATATACATTTGAAATCTGGAATTTAAAAAAAATTCAAGTTTTTTCTACTGTCACTCATAACCTGGCACAAGGATCATCATCATCGACAAGAAGCCCTATCTTGTCAAGTTACATCCCCTCTCCCTTCTAAACTGCTCCTCAACATGACAATGATTTGCATCAAATGTGTGCACAGCAGAAGGCTAAATTTAATCATGAAGACAAAGGAGAAAATGAGAAATGACTGAGAAGCCACATTCTTATCTTGTTTTCTTCCATCAGAGCCATAAATCATTTCAGTAAATAGAGGGAGTAACAGCAACTGAAATGGGTGGCAAACATATATTGGTCAGTAGAAAAATGTAGCAGATGTCCATCACTCTGATTTCTTACAGATAATTTAGCTTTGAAGCATCTCTGCACCGAGCACTGTTTATTTATTTATTTTTAGTTTATTTTTTTATCTGTCCTTAGACCATTCAGTACAACAGTATCATATGTGTTAGATACATCACAGAAATAATATACAGCCCAGTCACACTAATTTGACCACTACCTGTGTTTCACATCAGCATGCAGTAACCACTTTCAGACAACAGGTGACAACACTAAAAGTGGAAGTTATATAATGTCTGGGGGACATGGAAAACAGTGCATGTGACTTCATATTTCGCAAATGGAGGGATTTATTTGACATCCATCCTTGTTTCACAATTTTTGCAGTACACCATGTTTCAGTCAAGTGCTTTGAAGTTTATTTCCTAAGAGTGCAACTGTAATTTTAAATGGAGACACATTCACTATTTCAGCTAATATCGAGACTCATTTAGTGTGTATAGTGACATTCTGTCTGATATTAGAACTTTTTGCTAAAGTTCATCAAATATTCTGAAAATACTGCCGTACTGCTTATGTAAAGGACATTTTTTCCAAAATAATGAAACAAAGCTCCTGCTACTTATTGTTTTGTAAGTCTGTATCTACAGTTTATCTGTTGGGTACCATCTGGCAGAACTTTTAAAATTGTTCAGATAAATGTGATATGTCTATAGCTTTGAAAAGTTATTAATAATTGATTACTGTTATGCAAAAATTTGATACTTGCATATGGCATGACATCATCAACTTCCAAACCAGATTACATTGCAAGGCCACATAAATTACCAAGTGATAAGTAATTGTGGATTACTTACCAAAATTATAGATATGCAACAGTCACTATGAATAATTTGAGAAGTTCTGGAAATTTGCATACATTAGGTTGAAATTACTTGGAGAATAATAAAATAAAAACTGTTAGCACTTATTTTACAATAAAATGTCCTCTTTAAGTTTCACCATGATATTTTCGAGTGTCCATTATATAATTGTTCAGTGTGGTGACCTGTGAGCTAGTTGCATTTAAAGCAGCAATCTTGATGTTTATCTCCTTGTGAAGTTCAGTTTGTTTTGCATATTATTACTTGCAGCATCCTGCTCGCCTTCTCTCTCTCTCTCTCATGTGTATATTGTGTTGTGTAGGTGTGTGTGTGTGTGTGTGTGTGTGTGTGTGTGTGTGTTTAATGCATATTTTAAGTAACTATTATCTAAGTTTCAGTGGATTACTTATTAGATAATTACTAACTAGATAGTTAATATACCAAAAATGTTATCTAATTGAAGTCATTGTTCTTATATATATTGCTCAATTTCATTTTCCATTGCACTGCCATTTTACCTGTTGGTAACTGACCTACTGTTTCACTATTCCCCATGTTACAAATCTAAAGCAATGCTTTTGCTCTTCAAAGCAATTAGTGGAGAATTTTTTTTGTTATATAGCTTGGAAGGTCTGTTGGATAAGTGTCAAACTATAAGTTCAAAAGTCCAATGTTGACAGTTCAACAATTTTTCTGTCAATTATTGCATATCTCACCCTTGACAATGATTCAAATATACTAAAAATTCCAAATTACGTCATAATTTGGAACCTCATTGGACTACAGGTCATCATCAGATCAGATTGAGAATGAGTTCTAAACTTTGAGGAAGTTGTAAGGCATACTATATGTAATAGGACTATACACTTTATTACTAATCAACTTGTGATTGGAGGGGAGGAGGGGAGCTTTAGCATATTTCTTACCGATAAAAGAAAAGAAAAGTGTTACTTGAGTAATTCCTTTCTGATGCTATTTTAAATATCTTGTGTACTCTGCCTTGGAACAGAAATTCCTTTCACTAATCCATTTACCTATTACAACTCAATAGTTGTGGGAGGACTATCATGTCACACAAGTCAGTGATGAATTGACAGCATCAAATCATTTCGCACAGTGATTAACTTTTTGTGTTTCTAATTCCTTCAACAGCGAACTCCAGTGGTAATAAAAAGGAAGTAAAAAGAAATACATTGAATAAAATGTACATAAACATAATACATTGTCAGGGGATATTGTTGTAGCTTATTGGATTAATCAGGTCCAAAATGATATAGTCGACTCATCACTGGCCAAACTGCATCATTCCAAAAAGTAGCCCCTTCTCTGGAGTTAATTAGCACTGTTTATGAGAATTTTTATTTTCATAGTGTCTAGCAGTAAATATCATGCAGATCTGAATCAACATGTCATACAACACAATGCATGGTTGGGAAGTTTGTTTTGAAGTAAGGCTATTCCTTCATGTCAGCCAGAGGTGGAATGGTCAGAATAGAGTCAAAATTATAACTGCCAAAGTAAGTGGATACAGACAAGACACAAAGTGAAAAATCTTAAAATGCAATTTCAGTGCATTGCTGTTGGTATCTAATAAGAAGTAATGGTTAACAAACCATAGCACTTAGTAAATATGCTAAATGTTTCTTATTACCTTATTCTGATATATTTCATTTTGCATCATGTGTAGATATTTCTGAAATTTCTGGGATCAGTAAATGCATTATTAAGTTCACTTGTAAATTTAATAATGATAGGATTTACATGTTTATTATTAGGTTGAAGAGCGAGGTGTAGCATCTATGCAAGAAGTTGCAAATTTGGAGGAGGAAAATGAAGGCGAACAGTCAACTTACTCAAAGGTAAGTTAGAAGTTTATTTTAATATTATTAGAAAATGAATTTTTTAAAAAAAATACAGGATGGGATAATGATAACATTATAAAAAGGAAATTTTCTACTCACCACATAGTGGAGATACTGAGTAGCAGATAGGCTCAATGAGAAGACTGTCTTTTTGTTGTGTCTATTTATGATACATCATTTCCACTGCATGGTGAGTAGCAACTTCCCTTTTCATTACATTAACATGCAATCTTGGCTAGATCACTTTAGTTATAAAGTAACAGTTGATATTGAGGAAATGCAGGACAGCAATTGTAAGACATTGTTTTATTTATACTTGAATAATAATTGTGAAATCCTGTAGACAGTAGATAGTAACAGGGTTGACAATCATATTTGCTTGAGATTTTTTGTCAAGTTAACAAAAATGTTCTTTGCTTTTATGGTAAAATTTGAAAGAAATTGATCACATATAATACTAGAAAAAAAAAAGATTGTAAGCTGGTTAATCCTTGATGAGGAAGGGAATTAATGACCCTCACAATAGTCTTTTGACAACTGAATAACATGATGATCTTTTATGAAAAATGTTCCTGTTCCAATTCAGGTATGAGGTCATTAAGTTTCGTATTGATAACTAACTCGCAACAGACAAACATTGTACCATAGTAAAATATGCTTTGTTGGGCATACTGTCAGAAAACCAGTCAGTGACATCAGAAGATATACACTGCCAATAAAAAGAGTAAAGTACCCAGAAGATCTGGTCAGTTTTCAATGTAACTTTGTACACATGCACTCCATCTATGGGTATGTATGTTATTAGTGTTACAGTTCTCTGTGATAGGTATAATGGTTACTAGAGATGTTTAGTTTCTTTTTGTTTGTTGCCTATCACTGGAATTTTGGATTTACCCTGGGTTGCAGGATCCCTATAGGGCTTCTTTTGAAGGATATATATCTGATCTTTCGTCATCTTGTGTTGGGGTCGAAATCTTCAACTTCATAAGCTTCATAAGTAACATCACACAACTGTCTTACAACCTTATAAGATTCAAAGTAGTGCCTGAGGAGCATTTCAGAGAGACCAACCTTCCGAACAGAAGTGAAGATCCAGACGAGGTCACCAGGCTCGTAGACAACAGGGTGGTGGCTCGCGTAATACATTTGGTGATCATTTTCTTGAGCCTGCAAATGTGGATTTGAGATAACTGCTTAGCTTCCTCAGCTTTGGTTACCACCTGGTTGATTTAGTCATCGTCCACTTCATCAGGATGTAACGGAAATACAGTGTCCATCGTCATAGTCGCCTCATGCCCATACACCAGGAAAAATGCCATAAATTCTGTGGTATCTTGTTTGGCAGTGTTGTAGGCAAACATCATAAAAGGTAGCACCTCATCCCAGTTGCTCTGCTCAACACTGACTAACATGAATAGCATGTTGTCCAAGGTCTTATTAAGGCATTCAGTAAGCCTGTTAGTTTGCTGATTGTAGGCAGTCGTCATGTGACTTTTTATCTCTGTCACAAAATTCAATTGAAAAACTTTTCCTCAATCCATAATTAATGACCTTGAGGTGCCGTGTTTTAATACAATATCTTCCATGATGAATTTGGCTATCTAGGGTGCTTCTGCTCTTTGTAATGCATAGCATGTCAGATAATCAGTGCAAACAATAATCCATCAACTGCCACTAGCAGACATTGGAAGAGGTGGTCAATCCCAACATGCTGGAAAGGCGTTTTGGCTGGTGGAATAGGTATGAGTGGCCCAGGTGGTTTCTGAGGAACTACCTTTCTCCTCTGGCACTCTCGACAGTGCGACACATAGTGATCGACACTCCTAAATAAACCTGGCCAGAAGAATCTCTTGCGGATTCTATCATATGTTTTAATAAATTCTAAATGTCCTACCTCATATATGTCATGAAATTTCAGTGGAATATCTAAGCACATGTGTTTAGGAATCACTGGTAGCCACCTCTTTACCTTAAATTGTCTTTTCACATCATCTGACCGATTTACGGCAAGTATAATTTGAGATATTTGGGCATCCTTCTTCTGCTCATCAGAGAGATTCTGGAGTGCAGTGAGATGGTCACTAACTTCATCAAAGTCTTGATGGTGTTGCACAGGGTTTCTTGAGATACAGTCAGCATCTTGGTGTTTTCTTCCATTTTTATACACTATGGTTATATCATACTCTTGAAGACATAGTGTTCACCTGGCGAGTCATCCTGATGGATCCTTAAGACCTGTCAACCAACAAAGTGAATGATGGTCTGTGACAACTGTGAATGGCCTTCCATAGAGATACTGTCAAAATTTGCACATGGCCCAGATCACAGCAATACATCCTCTTTCTGTAGTTGAGTAGTTCCTCTTGCCTTTTCTAAGTGTTCTAGAAGCATAGGCTATAATCTTCTCTCTTCCATCCGAAATTTGCACCAGAACAGCACTGATACCATACCCGCTGGCATGTGTGAAGTTCTGTAGGTGCTTTCTCCTCATACAGAGCAAGTACTGGGTTATTCGTCAGAGCTTTTCACAGCACATCAAGAGAATCTTGTTGAGCACCACCTTATATAAATTTAGCATCAGCTTTTAACAACTTTTGGAGTCCTGGCTTAGATACAAAGGTCTTTGATAAAACGACACTAATAAGAACATAATCGGAGGAAGCTTCTCACTCTCTCTAGTACTTTTAGGAATAGGAAATTCCTTTATAGATATCAACTGGCTGCACACCTTCATTTGATACAAGGTGTCCAGGTATTCTGATTTCTTTTGCTCCAGACACACTTCCTTGGATTAAGTTTCAGTCCGCCTTGTTGGAGACACTTACGAACAGCCCCCAGTCTTCTTACATATTCATCAAATGTTCCTGAGAACACTACAATGTCATCTAAATAACAAAGACACATCATCCACTTGAGGTGCCTTAGAAGATTATCCATCATCTATTCAAAAGTTGCTGGTGCATTACACAAACCAGACGGCATTCCCTTAAACTCATACATGCCCTCAGGCATGATGAATGCAGATTTCTCATGATCAGCCCCATCTACTTGGATTTGCCAGTATCTCGAATGCATGTCCATGGTTGAGAAAACCTTAGGCCCCTCCAGACAATCTGGTGTATCGTCAATTCATGGAAGAGGGTAAACATCCTTTCAGTTATCTTATTAAGCTTCCTGTAATCAACACAAAAGTGACAACTGCCATTCTTCTTCCTGACGAGGACCACTGGTATTGACCATGGGCTCTGAAAAGTCTGAATAAATGTCATTCTTCATCATTTTCTCTCTCTTGTTGCCAATTATTAAATGTTCCACTCTCGGGCTTATTGGTTGATGGTCTCCAGTGCTAATCTGGTGCTTCACCATTGATTTGCCTTATTTGCTCTTCATCTGTGGATTGAAGCATTAACAGAAGTCTTGAAGAGTGGCAAATAGCTTCTTCTATTGTTCCTTAGTGAGATCTAGTAATAGTCAAGCTAGAAGATCTTGTCCCATAGTTGTAGCACTAATTTTGACCACAGATTCCGCATGGGACATTTCTACGATGCTCAGCAGTTGCTTTGCACATTCGTCTTGGAAGGATCTGCAGTTCTTGGTGACAGTTAATTATCCACAATTCACCAAATCCATTCTTAAGTGAGACTACAGAGGTAGGGATGACCAAGTTATTCTTCAGTGGTATGCTTCTCTTACATTCCACTACAAGATCCATGTGTTGATGCATGGCTTGACATGTGATAGTTACCTTCATAGCGCTGACTGCAGGAATGGACACTTCATCCAGCACATATAGTCTCCACACACTTGGATGTACATCTTCTTGGCCACAGTATCTCATCTTGCCTAGCATAATCTTCCAGTGACCACCATCTACAATTGCCTGAGAAGCTTTCAAAAAGTCCCATCAGAGAATGGTGACATGACGACACTCTTGTATGATGATGAATTGTAAGGGCTGTAAATGGCCACTTATATCCTCACAAATGGTACATCTTTCTGTAGGTTTTACATATTTCCCATTAGCCACTTTCAGCAGAGATGTATTGTTGTTGAAAAATATGGTTTTCTTCAACTAGTGACAGTACTTCTCCAAAATGACTGAATTGATGCTCCATAGTTCACAAGAGCTTGGGCTGGTTGGCCACCCATGAGGATATCAATGTAGTTTCTTATCATTTTTGTAGTGATCATCAGTGAAGTATTTTTCTCCTTGGTGGCCTCACCTCCGAGCAAGGTCGCACGCTTTCGTTTTTTCAGGTTGTGACTCCTATGTGATCGCCTGGAGCTTCTAAACGGCAAAGGAGACCTTGATTGGCGAGTTGTGGAGCATCCTCTCCACTGGCCAGCTTGTGATGATGGTGACCTACATCGTCCTGCACCCACATCATCTTGTTCATCTTCGTTGTCCCGTAGTTGGCATCTGCAAAGATTGGTCTGCTGTCTTCTGGTGTGGGCATCAGCAAATACCCACCGCCTTTCTCGACAATAGCACACCACATGTCCCAGTTATCAACAGTGGAAACATACTGGTTGGTTATCCCGGGTCCATCAGATGTCAGTATTCCTTGGTGCCCAAACAGTTTCCTCATGCTGCATTGTAGGAACATAACTCTGCCTGGGTCTTGACTTTTTCACCATTTTAAAGGGAAATGGAGACTGAGATATTGGCTTCAATGTCTGTTCCACTTCCTCCCTTATGACCTCTTGAAGCATCTTGGTTTTTTGCTCACTGTGCAATGCAAGTTTTGGGTTTCATCCAGCCCCTAGTTCTATGAATAATTTTCAACTTATCATTTTTCTGGAGGTTATTAAGTTCAGAAACCTTTTCAAAAATACTTCAACAATTTACTGGTTAAGTTTTGAGTGTGTAAGTGTCTTTCCTTTGTGCATGATCTCATTGTACTCTCAGCATACTGACTGGCGAGCACTCATCACAGACCTCAGACCGCCCTCCACAAGTACTCTGCAACCTGAGTAGCTGCTTCCTTTGCATAGTGCACCCCTGACTTATTGAGGGAAGTCCTACTTCTCTCAATCCCATAACTCAGGTTCAGAAATCTCTGAACATGACCGTCACAGAATCAGTAGAGACTTTGGTCAGACTCTTCACTAGGCTCCACACCAAAGGAGTCTAGTTGATTCTGAGTACAATGCTGCAAACTATGAGCAGTGCAGTGAGAAAGGTCATCAGTCCTCACCGTTTCTACCAGCTGGCAATAGGAACTGTGGATATCCTCAGAAATCAAGCAACAGGACCCATTAATGTCAACATGAGCATTAGTACCATACTGCTGTCCCTCTCCAACATCAATGGCCAGAGGCCAAGCTTCCTCCACATCTCAGATGAGGCCCCCAGAACACACACTGAGTGAATACGGGATTCCTTTCCAGCCCTGGATACTAATTCACTAGGGAACTCCGCAATGCATTTAACATTGGACTTCCTGGTAACTGGTAAACATCTCCCAGTAGCATTCTCTTACCCTGCTGAAGAAGTGGCCATCTGTCCACTCACAGAGTGAATTGGCCAGGGCAGACAGCGAGCCTCTACAGAGGCACCCACTGCAAGTAACATACTGCATAATGACCCACCACTCACTCTGCAGTGAGTACAGACCACCTCTCATTGTATACTCTGAAACTCTTCATGGTCATGACAGTAGAGTCTGTGGGAGAAACAAGCAAGCCCTGAGGTTTCACATGTGATGTATCAGTTTCACTACTGCCACCATACTCTGCAGAAACAGCCTGGAGATGGCTAATTGCAACCATAAGCATCTTCAGCTGCTAGCACACTGTAGCCAGGTCCTCTTGTTTAAGCACATAGCACATACACACCCCATCCATCTTACTATTACTAATTGAAGAGTTAAACTATGAAAAAATCAACAGAGAAAGCTAAATATGTGACTAGCTAGTCTCCTGGTGCTTCACCAATGGAGGCTGATGGCTCACTCATGTGTTGTGGTTGAAAGCAAGATTTGTACGACCCTGACCACTCCCCACAGTAAAATGTTTACTGAATTCAGTATCTCAATCATGTCTGCCTCATCCTTGTTATCTGTTACATTATGATTACTTTGTGGCTGTACCAATGATTTTTCTTCATACATTATCTTCATATAACACCAGACTGGTAAGGAAAACTTTATTATAAAATTCATCAAATTCTTCTTTCACTTCTCCCCTTACCTATATTTTGGGTTCATTCAACTTCTGTCTGTCAACATGGCTTTGATTTACTTATATTTGTAATGAAACTCTGTTTGCTTTTGTTGTCAACTTCTAACAATGTTACTGAGCCCCACAGTGGATTTTTTCCAAGAATGTTAATGAGGTTTTTCACTGTTGGTGTGGCCACTAATACTTCAAGTTGCAGGATTAATTCAGTAAATCACAATACAACCAAGTGAGAAAGAGTGGTATTATTACAATCCCTTCATTCTGAACTGTTTCCTATTTCCAGAATCTCAACATTTTTTTGAAAATCAGATTATAATTTCAGTTTCTATTACTAGTCCATAATTAGAATATATATATACATATGTTTGGTCTTATATAACTGAGTTTGACCCTGTCTTCTCAGGCTGGAGAAAGACAGAGGCCCAAACAAAAGAGAAGGGCAAAACAGAAAACATCAAAGCGAAAGAAGTCTCAGAAAGGAAAACCAGACAGTAAATCAGAGGTATGTAAAATAATTCATCTGTAGAATGTGTCTGGGTGGTTTGGGCTATAGGTCAAGGAACCACAAATAGCTAATGCTGCTGTCACCAAAAGAATCCAAGTTGGTGCTGGCAGCAAATTCATAAATGCAAGATGGCAGAAAGAAATGAGGTGGTAGTGATGGGGAATTTAAAAAAAAAGTAAGATAAAGAGCACCAGAAAAGTAAGCTACAGTGTAACATTTTAACAGGTCTTAAAATGAGGCAGCCAGTCACTTGAATTGCATAAAAATGGTGCCATTATCTGGCGCCATAATCAAAGATATTCAGTATTTTTTTTTTAAAATGCAAGCTCTTGATCTGCATACAAATTGCATCACATGCAAACATATTTGCCTCTAAATTGTATAAAACAGTAACGTTCAGATATATTTGTCAATACTGCATGTTGAAGAAATACATAAGTGTCTGTAGAATTGATAACATATTCAATGATATTTGCCTCCAAATGTTGTAAATTGGCACCACTGGGTACACACACACACACACACACACACACACACACACACACTTGCATCTGAGAAATGTACATTGCTGTGCACGACTTAAAGACAAAAGTAATTTCTGTGTGATGTATCACTTTCAAGTAACACAGTTCAATGAAACTTGGACCCTACATGGAAAGAACTGCTACACAACAATACAAGCATGACTGAAAGAAATATACAATGAGATGAACAGATGAACTTTTATGGAAAGACAATAATTATACTGAAGTCAGCATCTACGTCTACATCTAAAAATTTACTCCAGTAGCCACCAAGTGGTGTGTGGAGTGGGCACAATTCACTCCAAAGTCATATTCCCCCTTCTTCTGTTCCATTCGCAGATCATACAAGGCAAAAACGACTGTCTGAATGCCTCAGTAGAAGCTCTAATTTTCCTTATCTTTAAATGGTGATCATTGCATGATTTGAAAGTTGGTGGTAATAATATAAGCCTTACATCTTTGGTGAAGATCAGATTTTGGAATTTACTGAGCAGCCCCTTCTGTTTAGCACGTCGTCTATCTGCAAGTGTGCCCCTCTTCAAACTATCTGTGAGGTTGGTAATGCTCTCATGATGGCTAAATTATACCAGTCAGAATGTTTCCACTGTTCTTTGGACCTTTGCAATCTCTGGTATCAGACTCAACTGGTAAAGGTACGACACAGATGAGCAGTACTCTAAGACTGGATGAACTGGTGTATTGTAAGCAATTTCTTTTGTTGAAGGACTGCATCGCTTCAGGATTCTTCCAATAAACTGCAATCTAAAGTTCACCTTGCCCATTACTTGTGTAGTCTGATAATTCCATTTGAGATCATTTCGAATAGTCACAACAAGACACTTGACGGATGTTAAGTTCATGCGAAGTTCAGAAGAACGCGAAATCCTGAAGATGGGCTAAAATTTACAGACGCGCGAAATTTGGCACGTACTTCGATGCGAGATGCCTTTAATAGGTTCCACAACGAAACATTGTCTCGAAATTTGGTAGAAAATCCGAAGAAATTCTGGTCGTATGTAAAGTACACAAGCGGCAAGACGCAGTCAATACCTTCGCTGCGCAGTGCCGATGGTACTGTTATCGACAACTGTGCCGCTAAAGCGGAGTTATTGAACGCAGTTTTCCGAAATTCCTTCACTAGGGAAGACGAATGGAATATTCCAGAATTTGAAACACGAACTTCTGCTAGCATGAGTTTCTTAGAAGTAGATACCTTAGGGGTTGCGAAGCAACTCAAATCGCTTGATACGGGCAAGTCTTCAGGTCCAGATTGTATACCGATTATGTTCCTTTCAGATTACGCTGATACTATAGCTCCCTACTTAGCACTCATATACAACCGCTCGCTCACCGATAGATCTGTACCTACAGATTGGAAAATTGCGCAGGTCGCACCAGTGTTCAAGAAGGGTAGTAGGAGTAATCCATTTAACTACAGACCTATATCATTGACGTCGGTTTGCAGTAGGGTTTTGGAGCATATACTGTATTCAAACATTATGAATCACCTCGAAGGGAACGATCTATTGACACGTAATCAGCATGGCTTCAGAAAACATCGCTCTTGTGCAACGCAGCTAGCTCTTTATTTGCACGAAGTAATGGCCGCTATCGACAGGGGATCTCAAGTTGATTCCGTATTTCTGGATTTCCGGAAGGCTTTTGACACCGTTTCTCACAAGAGACTTCTAATCAAGCTGCGGAGCTATGGGGTATCGTCTCAGTTGTGCGACTGGATTCGTGATTTCCTGTCAGGAAGGTTGCAGTTCGTAGTAATAGACGGCAAATCATCGAGTAAAACTGAAGTGATATCAGGTGTTCCCCAGGGAAGCGTCCTGGGACCTCTGCTGTTCCTGATCTATATAAATGACCTGGGTGACAATCTGAGCAGTTCTCTTAGGTTGTTCGCAGATGATGCTGTAATTTACCGTCTAGTAAGGTCATCCAAAGACCAGTATCAGCTGCAAAGCGATTTAGAAAAGATTGCTGTATGGTGTGTCAGGTGGCAGTTGACGCTAAATAACGAAAAGTGTGAGATGATCCACATGAGTTCGAAAAGAAATCCGTTGGAATTCGATTACTCGATAAATAGTACAATTCTCAAGGCTGTCAATTCAACTAAGTACCTGGGTGTTAAAATTATGAACAACTTCAGTTGGAAGGACCACATAGATAATATTGTCGGGAAGCCGAGCCAAAGGTTGCGTTTCATTGGCAGGACACTTAGAAGATGCAACAAGTCCACTAAAGAGACAGCTTACACTACACTCGTTCGTCCTCTGTTAGAATATTGCTGCGCGGTGTGGGATCCTTGCCAGGTGGGATTGACGGAGGACATCGAGAGGGTGCAAAGAAGGGCAGCTCGTTTTGTATTATCGCGTTATAGGGGAGAGAGTGTGGCAGATATGATACACGAGTTGGGATGGAAGTCATTACAGCACAGACGTTTTTCGTCGCGGCGAGGCCTTTTTACGAAATTTCAGTCACCAACTTTCTCTTCCGAATGCGAAAATATTTTGTTGAGCCCAACCTACATAGGTAGGAATGATCATCAAAATAAAATAAGAGAAATCAGAGCTCGAACAGAAAGGTTTAGGTGTTTGTTTTTCCCGCTCGCTGTTCGGGAGTGGAATAGTAGAGAGAGAGTATGATTGTGGTTCGATGAACCCTCTGCCAAGCACTTAAATGTGAATTGCAGAGTAGTCATGTAGATGTAGATGTTACTACTTCCAAAGACTGGACATTTATTTTGTACTCATACATTAATGGGGATTTTTGCCTTGTTATACACAGTAGGTTACACTTACTAATATTGAGAGAAAACTGCCAGTCATTACACCACGCATTTATTTTCTGCAAATCCTATTTGATTTGTTCACAACTTCCAAGTGATACTACTTTCCTGTAGACTACAGCATTATCAACAAACAGTCTAATGCCACTGTCAATACCATCAACCAAATCGTTTATGTAAATCATAAAAAGCAGTTGACCTATTATGCTGCCCTGGGGCACACCTGAAGTCTTGCTAGTTTCTCTTGAGGTCACCACATTGAAGACGACATACTGCTCTATGTCTGTTAGAAAACTTTCTATACAACCACATATGTCATCAGATAGACCATAAGTGCACACTTTTTGGGGGAAGCAACAGTGTGGAAGTGAGTCGAACACCTTTCAAAATTCAAGAAATATGGCATCAACCTGTGAGCCGGTATCTAGAGCCTGTTGTATATTATGCACAAAGAGGGCCAGCTGTGTCTCGCATGACCACTGTTTCCTAAAACTGTGCTGGTTTCTGCAGATGAGCTTCTCAGAGTGTAGAAAGGTCATTATGTCTGAACACAAAATATGTTCAACAATTCTACAACAAATTGATGTTAGTGACATTGGCCGGTAATTATGTGTATACAATTTTTTACCCTGTTTATAGACTGCTATGACCTGGGCCTCCTTCAAGTCCCGTGGAACTTTCTGCCGTTCCAATGATATCTGATAGATGATGGATAAGAATGGTGCTATATTTGTAGCATAGCCAACATATAATCTTACGGGGATACCGTCTGGGCCAGATGCCTTCCTGGTGTCTAAGGATCTTAACTGTTTTACAATCCCAGATACACTAAACACTATGTCAGCTATCCTTGCATTTGTTCAATAATTGAAAGGGGGAATGGTGCTGCACACCTCTACCATAAATGAGTTTTTGAAAGCTAGGTTTAGAATTTTGGCCTTCTGTTTATCATCATTCGTTACATTAGCCATATTGTCAGCAAGGCAATGTATTGAATTATTTGTAGCGTTCAGAGATTTTACGTATGACCAAAATTTTTTGGGGTTATTTTTAGAATCTGCAGATAAAGTATTGCTTTCAAATTTGTTAAAAGAATCTCTCATTGAACTTTTGACAGCTGCTTTATTTCAAGTAATGAGACTCTGCTTCTATCTCCTGCGATAAACGTGTAATTTTCCCAGTCAATGGCCACCAGATTAAAGTCTCCACCTATAACTAATGGATAATTTGATATTTATTTCCTATTTACTCATGACTTTCCATGAAACACTCTCTGATGTTTGTTGCAGATGCTGGTGGTCTATAAAACATCCTAATACAGTGGTCAATCCTTGTCTGATTGAGAACTTTATCCAGGCTATTTCTCAATGTGACCCAGTATCGATCTCAACAGAATTTAAACAGCTTTTAAGTGCAATGAACACACCACCTCCCATAGCATCAGTCCTATCCTTCTTAAACATTCTTCTGTCCAAGTTCAAAATTTCTCTGCTATTTATGTCTGGTTTCAACTAGCTTTTGGTACCTAATACAATATTGGCATTGCTACTGTTTATTTCGGAGAGTAACTCGAGGATCTTACTACAGACACTTTGACAATTTACTAACATGAAATTTAGCATATTTAAATCCTTTGGAATGATTTGTTTAGGTGACCTAACAATTTTTACAGTTGACCCATCCGCATCAGTGTCATGAACTAGCAATTTTTCAGGCAGCTGGTTCGGTTCCTGTGGGGAGGAACCTTATCAATAAATAAATAATAATAATAATAATAATAATAATAATAATAATAATAATAATAATAATGTGCACTCTGAAAGTACTGTGCTACCCATGTAGCATGTAGCATGATTTAAAATGGTCCCCTAGACATTCCAGAACGTGAAATATGGTTATTAATTGATTGTGTGACCACCATGGATGGCAATGCATGCTCTTCAACATCCTCATGTGCTGGTCATAAGCACATTCTTGTGCAGGGCCTTATGCATATTTGAACAAGGTAGTTGCAACTGTCTGGCAGCAGTGTTGTTGGATTCGTAGGTGAACGAGTGAAGGTGTTTAAAACGTGATCGATGTTTTCCTTGGATGTTCTTGGTCGCCTGCTCCTTCCTTTATCCAGCACTGTCCCTGTCTCCATGTATTTTCTGTGTCATGCACAGATTGAAGGGTGTGATGGTGGGTCTCCTCCATACTTTGTTCTGAAGTTTTCTTCAGTCTGAACCTCCAATTTGTCTCAATAAACCAGGACACACATTGTGCCTACTCTTGAGGAGTTGCCATTTTATAGTGGTTCAGTTCCTTCCATCAACAGCATATCTGCAACACAAAATTTTAGTATATATAAAAATTTTAGTAAACAGTGATTACAATAAAAGAAATTTTGTTAAAGTATTTCTACAACTGCTATCCTAATAAATTTTTGAATTTCTAAAGGGACTTTATAGACACCCTGTATATCTTTCAGTTCTTTTCTGTACTATTCTGGAGCAGTTATTTCTATGTATAGCCCATGAATCAGGAAGCTATGTTACAAGGCACTAACATAATGTAGAAATTACTTTTAAGTTTTGCACACTGGTGTATTATGGACTTCAGTACAGCTACAGCAGGCTGGATGGCCAAGAGAGAGGGAGAGAGAGCGAGAGAGAGAGAATTTCTCATACAACTGTGAAGTGTTTGTTAAATCAATTGAGCTGCTAGTCAATACTCTCATTTGCTGCTTGTACTCTGAAGAGAGAGAAGCCATTAAACACATGCTCTCTCTCTCTCTCTCTCTCTCTCTCTCTCTCTCTCTGTCTCCCTCTCTCACGCACTCACTCACTCCCTTTCTTTCTTCCTTTCTTGCTCACAGTGCAAACCAGGAATTGTATGTTTTATTAATGGTTTGTTTCCTTTCCTCTGTATGTTTTTTTCAATTAGGTAAGTACGTGAATTCTATTTTTAAGTTCTTTGCTATAGAAACATCCTGCTACAGGTAGTGACTTGTAACCTTCCAGCAGATATCTTCTTTGTTTGATTTCCTGAAATGTTAATATTTCAATAACTAGGTAGAGCAGTTGAGGGAGAAACTGTTATTGATAATTATTACAATAGCTACATCATTCACCAGTCAAGACTGGGTAGACTGCATCAGTGTTACAATGTTAAGATTACACAAACAATATAATACAAAACCAATTAGGACAAGTGTGCATAATACAGAACATATTTGCATAAGTATAGCATAACACTAATGACAAATATAATGAGACTCTTTTAACAAATACATATTCACTTTATTTCATATGACAGTGCATTATTTAGGGAGTCCAATTTGCTGTTTCACTGTCAGGAACTCATTTAAAAGTGTTATTGCATAGATTTTGTGACATCTTTGATTGAAATTTCACCTAGTCCAAGGACTGTATTTAAGTATTTAGGTGGTTGAGCATTTTAATAGCTAATGTTGGAAAACTGTCTTATGTCATGGAGAGGCAACAATTCTGGATGTTTGTGTGTTATTTACTGCATGTATTATAATAGTGGACATCAATTCTTCTGGTGAATGTTTCATGATTTTCTTTCATATACATGAAACAGGTGAAGACATAGTAACTGAAAATTGTCACCACACCTAGATGTGAGAAGGTGGGTTCACAGAGGTCCAGTTTCCTGCTTGATGTTATGATCCTTATTGCTGTTTTTGCAGTAGTAGAATTTTCTTGCAGCCTATAGAGTGAGTGATACCACAGTAACAGGCCATAGCTGATATGGCTGTGGAACATGGATAAAATACCATCAGCAGATACTGATTAGTTATCACATGCTTCAGTTGCCTCAGGAGGTATACGACTTATAACAGTTTGTCGCACACATGTGCAACATGTTTTTGTCAAGTTAGTTTACTATCCACCATGAATGCTAGACACTTCACATTACCTGCACTTTTTACGTGCCCTTTGTCACTGAGGCTACATACCAATTTTTCAGTTTTTTCTTCATTTATTTTCATTTTGTTTACAACTAACCATTCCTTTGTTGCATCAAGCAAAGCTGTTTCTTCTTGAGCCATGATAGTATCAATGCCTGTTGAGTAGAATGTTGCGTCATCTGGAAACTGCTAGTACTGTCCACGTGGGCTTAAATCATTTAAAAATACCAGGTATAGGAGGGGTTCATTTCTGATCCCTGTGGCACACTGTATTCCAACTTCTCCTCACATGATAGTGCTCCTTGGACTGATACACTTTGTCTTTTGTTTTCTGAGTAAGATTTGAGGTTTGCCACAACAGTGACTCCATCTCCATATTTACTGAGCTTGTTTTGTAGTACCTAATGAGTAATGCAGTCAAACACCTAACGGAGATCATAAAGTGTCAGTGCTACAGATCCCTTATTCTCAAAGCTATGTTTTGTCCCAGTAACCAGATCTAGTGCTGCTGTTGTTGTGGAGTTGTCTTACCAGGAACTGTCTGTGCGTGTGGCAAGAGTTCTTTAATTTTGAAGTAATTTGATATTTGGTGTTTCATTACATGGTTAATGGCTTTAGTGAAGATTGAAATCATTAAGATTGGTCTGAAGCTTTCTACCATGGTTGGGGTACCATTTTTATAAACTGATACTGTCTGCCCAAGTTTAAGAAAGTCCAGAAATACACCATCAGTAAAATACATATTAATTACCATAGTTACTGGGTCAGAAATTTCATATTTTATTTTGTTGAGGATGTTAGTAGACACCTGTATACAGCCTGGCTGTCAGAAGCTTTATAATATTTTACAGTCTTTATTGTTTCATTTTATTTGTAATTCTTTCCAGTTCATCTTGTGCATCTCTTGTCATTTAGTACAGCAACTGCAGGGTCTATATTGGGGCCTGGTATTGTATTTACATTGTTTTCTACAATGTTAATAAAAAAACTATTAAAGTCATCTGGGCTACACAAGCTTAAGGTAGAGGTGATTTTCTCCCTGTGTTTGTTGGTCTGATCTGTGGCTGCCATGCATGGGTTGTGAGTTCATTCAATGAACCTATTATTGCTTTTCTTTTTGGCTTCTTCTCCATCCTTTCTATAATGTCTTTTTGCTTTTGGATATCTGCTGTAGAATACTTCCTTTGCACTGGGATCTGTTGCTGTTCTGTAGTGATAATGTAATGCCAGTATGGTATATTTTAATTTTTTTCATTTCATAAGTATACCACATTTTTTCTTTCATACTGTGGCTGTGTTGTGACATGGTCACAAGACAGTTTCTTTCTTCTGTGGATAGATTCAGTCAAATATGGCTTTGATGATTTGGAAAAACTCTTTAAATGCATTAGTGACAGCCATTTCATGCAATCCAGCCTGCAGCTTTATACATAAATTGCTGTCTAAAAAACATTCAGTGTTTCCTTATTAATGACACTTTTTGTGAATGCATAATTAGAATACGAGGTAACAGGTGGTTGATTGTCCTCTCTTTTGTATATATTTCCATAAATAATGAATTGTGGTCAGAGATCATTAGGTCCATTGTAGTCACTCACAGTCCTAAGAATTTAGATTTGTGATCACAGTCATTGGTAAGCACTGTGGCGGGGCAGGTAATGAATTTGCAGCGTAAATGTTTGATCACTGTCTTTCGTCATACTGTCCACTACAAAAGTTTCATCTACCTCAGTACAGCGTCTGATCACCAGCCTGTTTCTTTACATGTGTAGGCACTGCTCAGATTTTAAAAGCAGTGTTGATGAAAAATGTTGTTGATACTCATCTTACATCTTATAACAATTTTTGGGTGGAGGGCGATTGCTTCATTTCGCTTGTAAAAGGCCAGAATTCTGAAACTAGTGCTTTTATTTTCTTAGTTCAACAAAAAAAACACGTGCCATCAGACTGAATTTTCTTAACAAGGTCACTGTTCTCAATTCACGGTCATTTAATTCATTTCACATGCTAAGCAGCCAGAAATGCACTTAAGTCTGACCCAAATTATTATGTGATCTACAGTCACATACTCTGCTACTATATATGAGTTTCAAATTCAGTCCTTTGCAGTGGATTTCTATTAAAGAAACTGCTCACCAAACATTCCATAAATGAATAAGAAACATGCCACGTGGAATTTTTAGTAAGGCCGAAAGTTCACATGTGGTTCTCTTTCCAACAAAACAATCCAAAAACTTCCAAACTTTACAAAACTGTCCATAAATGTAACTACTATTGCGGCCAAACAATCTGGACTCAAGAAACCAATTATTTCTTCATTTTATACATAATAAAGATGGAAGCATTCAACATTCAACAGTTCGCAGGAGAGCTTCTGTAATGTTTGGAAGGTAGGAGACGGTACTGGCAGAAGTATAGCTGTGAGGATGGGACGTGAGTCATGCTTGGTTAGCTCAGATGGTAGAGCACTTGCTCTCGAAAGGCAAAGGTCCCGAGTTTGAGTCTTGGTCTGGCACACAGTTTTATTCTGGCAGGAAGTTTCACATCAGCGCACACTCCAGTGCAGAATGAAAATCTCATTCTGGAAACCCCACAACTGTCAACTCTAAATCTAGATCCACAGAGGAGTTCCTTTAATCAGTTTCTCAAACACTGAATTTTCTGTTGGCATATACAGACAGACCACCAAAGGTAGCAGTTGTTTAAGTTTTCAACGCAGTTGTAGCATTCAGCTTCCTGTGCTGATAACTATTGTTCACATAGACACAGCACGTCTTGTTTCATTTCCTCAATAAAGAATGACAGCACATCAGCTTTAGTCTTAAGACATTGTACATTGGTACAACTTATAGCTATAGGAGTGACATTTTTCGTAATATGTGAACTATTTTCACTTGGTTGCTCTGGTACCTGTTTGTCACAGAGAAGCCTATTTCACACGGATATTGTTCATCCTTCGAAATAAAAAAAACTCTTTATCATAATATTTTTTGGTCATATAGTGCTATCCATTACTTTGAAGTTGGCTTTTCAATGATCTATCTATCTATCATCTTGACTTTATTATACACATTAGACAAAAGACATTACCTTTCTCATGAGAAGATTTCATGTTAATTGTTCTATATCTTGATGATTATGTTCACTGTCTAGATCTTGCACCGTAATACTTCATTTGAAAGAATTTTGAGCAGTGAAATGTGTAAACATTTTTCCTTTAAGAGTTCTGTTGAATCAAATTACAAGTGTAGCTTTCAATATTGAAAATGGTGAATAGTTTTTAATCTCATGTTTTTCCATTAGCTTGTTGAAATGAGTAATTTAAAATTCCTTACATGAATCTGTTTCTAAGTGGCTTTGGGTCCTTCTATTTCTTCTGTATATTTTTCTAAACACATCGGCAACCTCAGCACCAGTTTCAGTCTTTTGAGCCATGATCTATACATGTTGGGGAATATGTCAATTACTTTAAGACTAATAAATATTTATAGCCTGAATCATGTTTGTAATATATACACATCAAAATTATTTGCATCACTCCGATTCCCAGAAATCCTGAAGATAGATGTTGACTGTGGATACTGAATCACAGACACAGTCCCTTTGACTGTTCAGAGATGTTACTAAGCCCATCCAAAGACGTAAACAACCATGCATGAGCAGCACCTGTTATACTGAGGGGGTCAGACAGCCGATCAGTTCCAGTCATTCCACCAGGAAGGAGGTACATGGCTCTTCTTGACTGTAGTTCAACTATGCCTAGGTGGTCAATACCACAGTTCAATTGCACCCCATTGTTACTTTGTGCTAGGAAAGGCTCTCGACAAGGGAAGCATCCAGGTGTCTCAGAGTGAACCAGAGGGATGTTGTTCAGACATTGAGGGGATACAGGGTGACAGGAACTGTTGATGACATGCTTATCTCAGGCCACCCAATGGCTACTACTGCAATGGATGACCACTACCTATGGGTTATGGCTCGGAGGAACCGTAACAGCAACGCCACCATGTTGAATAACGCTTTTCGTGCAGCCACATGACATCGTGTTACAAGTCATACTGTGTCCAATAGACTGCATAATGTGCAACTTCACTCCCGACATCCATGGTGAGATCCATCTTTGCAAATACGACACCATGCAACGGGGTACAAGTGCACCCAACAACATGCCGAATGGACCGGTCAGGATTGGCATCACGTTCTCTTCACCAATGAGTGTCACATATGCCTTCAACCAGACAATCATCAGAGATGTGTTTGGAGGCAACCCAGTCAGGCTGAATGGCTTAGACACACAGTCCAGCAAATGCAGCAAATTGGAGGTTCCCTGATGCTTTGGGGTTTCATTATGTGGGGCCGACGTAAGCTGGTGGTGGTCATGGAAGGCGCCGTAACAACTGTATGATACATGAATGCTATCATCCAACTGATAGTGCAACTATATCGGCAGCCTATTGGTGAGGCATTCATCTTCATGGAGGACATTTTGGTCCCCGTCATGCACATCTTGTGAATGACTTCCTTCAGGATAATGACATTGCTTGACTAGAGTGGCCAGCATGTTCTCCAGATGCGAACCCTATCAAACATGCCTGGGATAGGTTGAAAAGGGCTGTTTATGGATGACGTGACTCACCAACCACTTTAAGGAATCTACTCCAAATCATGGTTTCGGAGTGGAAAAATATGGACCAACAGTGCCTTGATGAAATTCTGGATGGTATGCCCACGACGAATACAGGCATGTATCAATGTAAGAGGATGTGTTACTGAGAATTAAAGGTACCAGTGTGTACAGCAGTCTGGACCACCAATTCTGAAAGTCTCACTGTAATGTGGTACAACATACAATGTGTGTGTGGTTTTGAAGAGCAATAAAAAGGGCAGAATTATGTTTTTGTTGATATTTATTCAAATTTTCTGTACGTGTTTGGGAACTCTTGGAAACGAGGTGATGCAAAACTTTTCTTGATGTGTGTATTATCATATCACCAAAAACAGTTTGATGAAGGCCATTAATCATTTTCATGACAACCACTCTCCTCAGGTAAATTTTACATGCTGAGTGATGTTGTTCATTAGCTGCTTCAGCCTTCATACTGATTACAATAAAGTCAGTAGCAAGAAAAGGATCTCATCAAAATGGGGAACAGGAATGAAGTATTTCTTTACACCATATATTAAAGAGGGAGAGGGGAAAAACCAAACATAAATCTCTAGATAGAAATTTTATTATATAACTTACATTTATTTTGTTGTTCAACAATAAGTTCCGTTCTATTCAGTGGATTAAAACTATTACATTTCATTCATCGTTTAACACTCAGTTTGATTCTACTCATTGGTATCATATTGGAAATCTCGTAACTGACAGTCACACTATTCCTATTCCAATGACTTCACATTTAACTCACCCATTACTGGTCTGTATTTGCCAAAAACCATTTTAAATTGGAGTGCTGGAGATGAGATGCAATCCTTCTCCTTAATATTATGCACATCATATTCTGGCAGCACCTCCTTAATTTTCTTGACACTCTCCGAACCCTTGATAAAGATACATACTTTGGTAGAATAACTGAGCATAGAGAATTCAGCACTATCTCCAGTGGTGCACCTGCTGAGCCAGCTGATAGTTGTTTTGCATTAGGCATTTGCTTGAAGTTTTATCCAACTCCTAGTAGGGCAATGTCCACTCTCAAATGAAATCAGCAAAATGAGAAAACTATTTTGAGTGCCACCAACATCTTAAATGTAAGTTCCTTCAGAAGAAAATTATTATGTGTGCTGTTGAATCCTTGGAACTCAGAGGGAGCATTGTATATGGTTCTGGAAAGTAAAGAAATAAATTGCAAAGAACAATATTATGTAAGGGTAAATATCCTTAGTTTCTTAAGCATGAGAGAAATTTTCCCTTATCTTGAGTAAGAGTTACAAATTACTTGTCAGTTGTGGGTCTGCAAGCTTGTTCTATACCCTAAAGATCCAGGGTGACCTGATTTCTGATTACATGAATGTGGCCCCATTTCTGGTTGAATAATTATGACACTCCTTTCATTTTATAGCATTAATTGTTATTTGTTATCCAATTTGTTGATGTTGTCGTTTCTAGAACAGAATATTGAAAAATCAGGCAGTAAGTTATCATATTTTTTTGCAAACAGTGTTTTTGTTCATATTTCAATTCTCATATGACACCAGTTGATTCCAGTGTCTCTTCATCTTCACACGAAGCACTGATGGAATCTATGGGGCACTTCTTTACTATGTATGTCTCATAAGTGGATTTTTCCTTAGTCCTCTCTCTTCATAATATAGCTGCTGAAAATTGCTTTACATTTTATAGGCATGTGCAATATTATTTGTGATAAAAATGACTAACAAGTTCTCTTTAGGATATTCAGATAAATTGAGATATACTGTGTTACATCTATTGCACTACATATGCTCCAGTCTCTGGTAATCTATTACCTGACAAGCTAAAATTACATATCTTGTATTTTCAGTTCTGTATTGAATTTATACATATCTTGTATTTTCAGTTCTGTATTGAATATAACTTGCCTGGTCAATGTACTAAATTCTGGCACAACACAGACAATTAAATTTTAGTGATAAAATACTAGAGTTAGGCTTAGATCATTTCATACATTGTCCCACATGGTATTTGTTCATTCCTTGATCAGACTGTGTACATGAGTAATAATTTCGTTAATTAATAATACAAATTATTTTGTGGAGTGATTAGCTTCCTTGCTAGCTTGAAAAGTGGCAGATGATAATGCACACAATATTTAAATAATATTTATTGAAGAAGAGCTTCACAAAGCATGTATTTTTGCTTGAATTGTGCGACATCTGCTGAAATTAAAGGCTAAGCTTCACTTGAAAAATGAGATGTATGTGGGGAAATTACATAAATTGAAAGATGTACACAAAACATGCATTTGGGAACAGTTTGCATAAAAAACAGGATGCATTGTATTTTGGAAACAGATGCCAAGGAATCACATTTGATTTCCTTGGAGAATTGAAAATACAGGCCAAATTACAGAGTCAATATTACGAAAAAGAGAAGCGGAAGTATATGAAGATGAGATGCAAGATATGATACTGCCACAACAATTTTACAGGACACTGAAAGACCCAAATCAGAACAATGTTCCTGGAGCAGATGACATTTCCTCAGAACTACTGATATCTCTGGGAAAGTCAGCCATGACAAAACTACTCCCCCTGGTGTGCAAGATGTATGACACAGGGGAGAAACCCTCAGCCTTTTAGGCCTTTTTTTAAAAAAAAAAAAGAAGAAAAATTTAATAACTGCAATTCCAAAGGAAGCAGACACATGATTATTATCAAATCATTAGCATAAAAGTTCATGGTTGCAAAATACTGACATGAATTACTTTCAGAAGTGTCAAAAAACAGGTAGATTAAAACCTCACGGAAAATCAGTTTGGGTCCTGGAGAAATGTATCAACACAAAAGGCAACAGTGAACCTATGACATAACCTTTAAGACAAGTTAAAGGAAGGCAAACCTATGTGTCTAGCATTTGTAGACTAAGAGAAAGCATTTGACATGTTGACAGCAATACACTGTTTATAATTCTGAAGCAATCAGTGGCAAAATACAGGGACCACTGACTTATTTACAACTTGTACAGAAACCAAAAAGTAATTAGGGGAGTCACAGAGTGTGAAAGGCAAGCAGTGGTTGAGAAGGAAATGAGACAGTGTTGGAGCCTATTCCTGGTGTTGTTCAAACTGTACATTGAGCTAGCAGCAAAGGAAGTCAAAGAAAAGTTTGGAAAAGGAATAAAATTTTGGGAAAAAGAAATCAAAACTGTGGGGTTTTCTGATGACACTGTAATTGTGTCAGAAACAGCAAATGACTTGAAAGAGCTGTTGAACAGAATTGACAGTGTCCTGAAAGGAGAATATAACATTAACATCAACAAAATCAAAACAAGTGTAGTGGAATGTAGTCAAATTAAATCAGATTATTCTCAGGGATTTTAGGAAATGGGGAAGAAAAAATTGTAGATGAGTTTTCTCATTTGGCCTGTAATGTAACAAATGATGGACAAAGTAGAAGAGGTATGAATTGTAGACTGGCAACTGCAAAAAATGCATTTATGAAGAAGAGATATTTGTTAACATCAAGTGAAAATTGTGTTTGGAAGTCTTTTCTGGGGGTATTTCTCTGTAGTGCAGTCTTGTACAGAAGTGAAATATGGATGACAAACAGTTCGGGCAAGAAGGCAATAGGATCTTTTGAAATGTGGTGCAACAGAAAGAAGATTAGATGGTTATATTATGCCACTAATGAGGAAGTACTGAACAGGATAGAGGAGAAAAAATTGATGGCTTAACATGAGTAATATAAGAGACTGGTTGTTAGGACATATTCTGGGGCTTCAAATGATTATATATTTAGTATTGAACTGAAGTTTGGGGGCTGAAATTTGTACAAGGAGTACAAGTGATAAAAACAATAACCAGTTTCAGATGGATGTATATTGCAATAGGTATTCTGAGATGAAGAGTCTTCCACAGCATAGTGCAGCTGGAGAGTGGCATCAATCCAGCCTATGGCTGTAGGCCACAATGACTGCATTATGAGCTCACCTAACACTTAACAGATTGGCCATGTAAGGTGCTGCTCTGGTAAGCTAGTGTCTTATCTTGCTTACTGAAAAGAGGTCAGCACCAACTGGCAGCTGTTTTGCACCTGAGAAGAGATGGCTTGCTTTATCATGTGCAAGTTAAACAGTGGCAATGAAGTTCTTTTACCACAAAATTGTGATTATTGACAGCCAATTTAACCATTCAGCACAAAGATGCAAAGAGGTAATGCCTGAACTTTAGTTTTTTGACTGGGCATATTACCTTCTGATTAATTGCTTTTTTTTTTTGCCCTTTCAAACATGTCGGAACTGGATTTAACTTGTTTATTCAGCCTGATGGTGTGTTTTTAAAGCAGAAAATCAAATGTGACCAATGTTTCATTGTTTCTGTACCATCATAGGCACCTCATCATAGTCATGACCATCATTCAAACTTATGTTTTGCTTATCAGTTACTTGTTGTAAGTCAAGAAAACAGGGATTCTTCTGCCTGCACAACAGAGAATTTGAAACATTGGGTAAGGGTTGGGAGTGCTATGTGCACTGAAAGATAGTCAGTGTTGGAGAAGGAAGAGCAGCATCTAATATTGAGCACAACATGCATGAAGCATCAAATCTGGAGCTGCAGTGCTGGTTTCTCTGAAGGTCTCCAACACGTTTCTGTTGTCAAGATTCTTGACTACCAGTGATGGTGAACTTGACTTTGTTAACAGTGATGCCATGTGCATTATTCATTGCAGCCAGCAGTACAACAAGAACAGAGTTTATTTTGGAAATATTCAAACAAACAAAAGTAATGGCTGGCTCTGAGCACTAGGGGACTCAACTGCTGTGGTCATTAGTCCCCTAGAACTTAGAACTACTTAAACCCAACTAACGTAAGGACATCACACACATCCATGCCCGAGGCAGGATTCGAACCTGCGACCGTAGCAGTCGCACGGTTACAGACTGCGCGCCTGGAACCGTGAGACCACCAAACAAAAGTAATGTTTTCATATGTAATTAGGTGTAAGTACCACACGATCAGTGGACTGAACACAACTTAATTCCATATAAGTGTCAACAACTTGATCATAGTATGTAAGTAACAGTCAACAGGAACCAGTTATGTACGCACAGAGCTGTAGCCGTATACATTGAGAACTTAGGCTGAGCGTAGCTTGACTGGCATTAAATAGACTGGGGCCCATGTTGGGCTCTGATGGTAATGAGGCACCCTCCATGGACAACATAGCACTGCCATACATGCAGCCACCATTTGAAAGTATGCACACATGTCACTGCATTCCTTTCAGGTATGGATATCACAGATTCTTGAGATGTCCATGCTGTCCTCCTCAATTGTGGGTCTGTGGCTAAGGTGGCATGCTGCAACAGGAGTGTATGGTCTGAAGTGCTTCAGGTGTGGAAACTTTCTACAGCCACCTTCCTGTGTCAAACCATACAGTAACGTAGGCAATGCCGGGCTGTTTCTGTGTTGACTTTGGGTATCAGCTTTGGTGATGGTTCTCCTGATGATGATATTGGTATGAGTGGCTGCTTAGGTGCGGGTGACAGAATCACTGATGATGGTGTTGTAAGGAATAGAGAAACTGGGTGCATGGATGCACTTGTCTATACAGGAGTGGAGAACCGTCAGTGGCAGGTTGTGTGATGCATGATGTGGGTGGGCTTGGAGGTGATGGTGTAACGTCATGGTGCACCCGGCTGTCCATGCGAAGGTAAAGATGATGATGCTGCCTCTAGCAGAGCCCATCCTCCATGCAGATGTAATGCCATCTCCAGCAACTGCCAATGATAGCTGGAATCCATTTAGGGCACCATCAGGAACAATGTGCTGAGACAGCCACACCGGGCTGGAAGAGGTAAGGCGAGTGCATTGGTTTTTGTTCAGGTGGAGCACATGGGAGTTGTAGCAGTGGCTCAGATATTGCCTGTGGAGTACTTCTGGGAAGTGTTTCTTGCCAAATGGAGTGAAATGGTGTAATGTAGCATTGGATGAAGAATTGGCAACATACTCTTTCGTCTGAGTTTTGAACATTCCCATTAGGCATTCCACCTCACCGCAAGATTGTGGGTGGAACAGTGGGGTGAGGATGTGATGGATAACTCGCAGATTGCAAAATACTGCAAACTCTTGCAATAAAAATGATTGACCATTATTGGAGATTAACATCACGGGTGACCTTTCAAATGAAATTTTTTTAGACAAGGCTGTGGTGGCAGCAGTTATGGATGTGGAAACTCAATGAATAACATACAGAAAATGAGGATATGCACCAACAACAAACAGTTAACAAGCAATGAGAAAGAGGCCAGCAAAATCCACAGGTATATGGTCCCATGCTTGCAATGATGTCAGTCAAGGAAGTAACAATGCCCAGAGAGCAGCTTGGTTTATTACACTGTGAACAGAAGGCAAACAGGCTCATAACATCACTGTCCATATCGGGCCAAAACACATGCTGACATGCCAGTGCTTTTGTGTATGATACACCTAAATGATCTGCATATAATAAATTGAGAACCTTTGAATGAAGCACTGAGGGTATCACCACCTGATGGGCCATGTGATCCATGTCTGAAACCAAAACACCATGCGTAACAGAGTGTTGATGACAAAAGATGTAATAGTTACAAAGGGGATCAGGTGCATGAGAAGGTGTACGAATGTTGTGACCTTCTGCAAATCAGGATCAGAAACTACCACCTTCATTATCTGTGTGCTACTTACAGGAAAACCATCAACTATCTACTGTAAAGTGATAAAATGTGGAAACAAAGCAGTTCCTCCTGATCATATCCTGGGTGTGGACAGGCCAGCACTGGCAATTGTGTGTTGATTTATAGCACACAAATGAATCTCATAGTTGTAACATGAAAGGAAAAAAGCCCAACATTGAATGAAATGTTCCACTTTCCCTGCTAATGATGCATAAGAACTGAATAAGGAAGCCAGTGGTTTGTGATTCGTGACAAGGTCAAATTTGGCACCTCAGGGGAAAACATGGAATTTCTTAATAGTATATATGATGGCCAAAGCCTCCTTTTCTATCTGAGAGTACCTAGTCTGAGCAGTAGTCACCATTTTTGGGCATAAACAATGGTCCACTCTGAACTATAGGGAAATCTATGAACCGGTCCATAATGGTCACAACCTGTAGTGTGAAGCATCCGTTTCAAGGACCGAGTGGAAGCCTGGTTGGTATGTCACTAAGCAGGGCACAAACTGCATCATGATCTTGCGGGTGGTAGTGGTTTGACAAGGTGGCAACCAACAAAACTGCATCCCTTGCACAGCAATGCATGAACAGCTACACAATTGTCCCTACCCCAGCCAGAAATTTATGATAGTAGAGGCAAGAAAAACTTGAAGTTTTTGACTGATGTAGAGCATGGAGTTGACAAAATAGCAGAAACATTCTGATGCATAGGTTTGAAGCCCTCGCAAGGAACTTCAAACCCAAGATAAATGATAGAAGATTGAAAAAATAAATGTTGTTCTTCATTACTCTTCAACCTGGCTGCTTGGAGGATGGAAAAAATAGCACAGAGATTTTATAAATATTCTTCTGTGGAGGCACCAGAAACTACGTCATCCAAATAGTATGCATGACTCAACACAGACACTTAACATTATTCTAAAAAGCATTTAAAAATAAATGGAAACTGTGGCGACTTGAAGGGGCAACCAAAACTGCTATGGTCATTAGTGCCCGGCACCAAAAGTATTTGTACAGCCAAAAGGGGTTTTGACAAAAATCAGCTATGTACCAGCTATAGATTGTCCATTCACAGAAACATTAAAGTTGCCACAGAGGTGTAATGGGTGTAATGGTTTCTTTGCAATAACTAAGGGGATAGACCATTCACTTGATGCCATAGGCTGAACAATGCTATATTCTATGAGGTAATCTAAGTCATCATTGACTTGTTCCCTGAGTACCACTGGAACCGGATGGGCCAGAAAAAATGGGGCCTAGCAGAAGGTTTCATGGTAATGTGTGCTTGGAAATTGTTGGCATACCCCAATCCAGGAGACAACAATGAGGAAAACCAATGAAATAACACATCTAACTGTGTATACACCACTTGTTGAAACAATAAATTCACTGTACCTGAAATTTTGGCGCAGATGCAATAACATGTGTGTGCTTACAGTAGTATTTTGAAGGAAGTTCACACATTTGCTCAAACATTAAAGAAGATGGATACTGCAAAGGGATGAGCAGACATAAGACTTGACACACACATGGTGATATCCATGAAAGAAAAAAGGCTTGACATAAAACAGCATCAGTAATTCCAAGAGCTGGAAAGTGTCACTGTAGATGTTTCTCGTATGTGTCCCATTCATCAACAGATTTATTGCATGTAGAAAAGGGAGGTGAATAAACCATGTGGGCCTTGGAGGGCAAAACAGCAGGTAACACAGACTGAGGAGCATACCAACTAGACAAAACCAAAACCAATGATTTAAGTACCTGAATTTGATTTTCCAGCAAAAGTAGAAATTGGTGCAGAGAACAGGTTGTACTCAACACCAGTTGTGTTGTAATTAGGTTTGAGTGCTGGGTGACCACAGGTGACCTGTTGACTGAACACAAATTTATTCCATGAAAACATTAGCAAATTGAACACAGTATTTAAGTAACATTCAACAGGAACCAATTATGTACACAGAGAGCTTAGACGTACACATAGAGAACTATCCTTAAACTGACTGGGGCCCATTGTGATCTCTCTCTCTCTCTCTTTCTCTCTCTCTCTCTCTCTCTCTCTCTCTCTCTCTCCTCTTTTTCACACACACACACACACACACACACACACACACACACACACACTTATTCACAATGAACACATTTCTGCACTGAAATTGTGCAGAAGTTATATTCTACACAAATCAGTTGGTTCTACTGAGAAATTCATCAATGGAGTAGAAGGAGTTGGCCACCAATAAATCCACACACATTTTCTGTCACTGCAGTAAAAGTTTTTCACATTTTGTCTGCCATGAAAGATAGTGGCAAAAAGTTCAGTAAAACTAGTGCACATCTTACAGGATTAAATCAGATTTGCACACTTCTTAGGCCAGAGAATTTGAGCCTTAATATTACTTCCTGAAATGTAAGAAAAAAATGTGTTATCATTATTTTTGATAGTTTCTGTTGTTTGGGCTTCTGCCATCTCTGACATGCTTTTATATGTCACTGTCAAATTTTCAGAAACAGTTGATGTGATGGGTTTTGAAGTCGCAAAAAACTGCTTAAATTCGTCTCTTTCTTTCTTTAATAACTGCTGATGTTTTACTATAATAAAAAATGTTTTGTGTGAACTGAAATCTGAAAAAAAACACTAAACACCCAGCATACTGAACAAACCTATAAAAGAAAATTATTAGCATGTAACAGAGTCTTAACCTATAAGAGTACACATGAGTTGCATTTACATAAATGTCACTGTACACCCCAATGGAGAACTGTAACCCCAATTTTCTTAACAAGTACTGTGTCTTGTCACATAGTGCATATAGATTTTCCTACGGTAGCTTAAAATGGTGTAATGCTTCCCATGTGTCATGTAAACTTATCACACAAAATTGTCCTTTCCAGAGGTAATAAAGTAAAACGAAGTTACAGAAATTATGGAATAAAATGACATTTTGGAAATAAGTAATTTTTGGGAGATATAAAAATAAAAAACTTTTGAAGGCCAGTAAAACATAGTAGATGAAATAAGAGCTTTTAAGAATTTCAAAGAGGCATACAAACCCTGCTAGAACATGAAATTTTGATATAAAACAATTTTGAAAAAAATGCAAACATATGAATATATTACATAACAATGTGCACAAGAAGTAAATCAGTGCTGCAACTAGAACATGAAACTTTGATATGAAACACATCAGGAAAAAAGCCTTATATAACACTACCTTAAAGAAAACACACAAAAAACTTGCTGCTGCTATTTTCACCGCAACTAATTTAGTGCCAGAATCCATCTTTAATGAGTTGTATTGCATTGCATCTAAAACAAAGGAAACCAAAAAGGGACAAAAGAAACATCCTTTTGTGGTATCAAATACAGCATACATGGCACATTAGTCACGTGAATCGATAGAACTCAACAATAAATGAGGGCCCAGTATTCTCATTATCTCTTCCACTCTCTTTCATTGTAAAAATAATCCTTAACAAGAACTGATTCTAACCCTGGTCTAAAAGCAGTATCCACGTCTTAACATCTTTATGTAAATTGGTCTTGTCTTTGAGCATATTCGTTTTTATTTGTTCTGTATGTAGGGACCCATGTCTGTGAGTATTATAAAAGTGGTAATCACAGTTGGTTCGCAGAACACTGAGTCTAGCTCAACCACTGACACACATTTGTAAATGTACAGGAGGGGGGGGGGGGGGGAAGTAGATTTTGAATAATGACTTGCAATGAAACCTAGCAGAATGGCATTACATGGTTTTAATAGCCTTCTCTGTAACAATTTCATTTAATTAACACTTAATTTTCCCTCAGTAAAGTAATTACACAACTACAGGGGAGTCGAATCTAGCAACATCTGTGGAGCAAACCTTAGAATTAGTTCTTAGAGTTAAATATACCAAACTGAGCCTCCAGCAGAATTTAGTTAGCATGGTCTGGATAAGAGAAAGTCTGTTGGCATTGAACAATGAATGCAAGAACTTGAGGTTTTGATCAGTTGTTATCACCATAACATTGCACACCATTACACTTGCATAATCTGCAAATACCATGAACTCAGTTGCAGTTTCTGAGGTGTGTATGTCAACTAAATAAGTAACGATCAGGTAGAGGCCATGCTGTACTCCTATTTCAACTTTCTTTGCATCACATATTACCTGATTTTATGATTAAAATGATCTGATGTGAGTTCCACAACATGTGAACTGTTACATGAATATAAGTGAAACCACTTGGCTTCAACCCCTATTATCCCCATTGCTTCCTACTTATCTCATGCAACTTGATGACTAACAATGGTGAAAGCTTTAGAAAGGTCTAATTTAACTTCTACATCATCATTATTGTTATCCAAGTTTCTAATAGTAAATAACTGGGCAGCTACAAAATTAATTTGCCTTCAATTATGTGGAATCTCTCCATTTGTAAATATTAACAAAATTTTACTCAGATGGTGATTATGAGCCAAAACTTTATGACCTGTGCCCATCACAATATTGGATGACACCTAGTGGCATTCTGGACACATGATCCAGTGACAAAAGTATGAAAGCAGAGCAGGCATGAAGGGGGGGATCACCCTAGTGAAGATGTGAACTGCAAATGGGGAAATGCTGACCCTGTGAACAAGTAACTCAGGAATGGGTAAGCTGCTCAGATGTTCACATGCTATTGTCATGAGCATATACAGAAAGAGGTTGAGGAACAGAAACTACTACTACAAGTTAAATGGTTGGATATCCTAAATTAATCACAGAAAGTTGCTTGTGGAAGCTTGTCTGCTCTGTAAAATGAGAGAGGTGGTGATCTGTGGCATCACTGCTGAAAGATCACCACGCTGGTGCATGAACAAGTGTTTCAAGGCACGTAGTTCATCATACACTGTTGAACATGGAGGCCTGTGAAAGACCATCGCTATGTGTACACATGTTGACAGAACAATAACATCAATTGTGATTGCAGTAGGCACAAGACCATCAGGATTTTGCTGTCGATCAATGGAAACATGTTGGCTCATTGGGTGAATCATATTTTTTCTACACCTGGTCCATGCTCGTCTCGACAAATGCCATCATCAAGCTGAACTGCAGCTCAAAATGTGTAGTGTGCCTCAGATGCATGCTAGTGGGAACAGTGTTATGTTGTGGGAGACATTCTGTTTCAGTTGCATGGGACCTGTGGTAGAAATTGAAGACATGCTCGTTGTGTTTCCTGATGGCAATGTCTCTTTCAGCAGTATGATTGTCCATGTCTTGGAGCCAGACCCATATAACAGTGGTATGAGAAGCATCATAATGAACTCACACTGATGTTTTAGCTACCAAATTCACCTGAGTAAATCCTATGGAACCCAGCTGGGTTACTGTCTTCTTGGAAGAGGTTTCTAAAGGACATCCATGAATTTAGACTGTCAACCTCTTCTATCTGCTGTTTTTCATACTTTATGCATATTATGGGTTGAAACCTCTTACAGGTTCTGAATTGCATATAGTAAGTCTTTTCAAAGTTTAATGTCAGTGGGTTGGCTTTAAACAATTTATTAATATCCATGAAAATATCATTAGCAGATCTTTCTACACACAAACCTATTAACAAACTGGAGATCCCTAATACACTGTATCAGTAATGTATTTTGTTCCATAGATGGACAAAGAAGCTATTAAGTAAGAGGTGATAATGTTTTGGCTCATCGGTGTATTTAAGCCTGCTTGTGAACAACTGTAAACACTTGGATGGATAATTTTTGTAGAGTAGGATGCAAGTTAATTCGAATTAACATACCAACAAATGTATGTAATGAGGTTATTGTGTTTAAATATTCAGAATTAGATGTACAGGAATTGAGTAAATTAGTATTATTGTTTTCTTACTTGCTAAATTTCATTTTTGATTTCACTGTTCTTTTATCTGTAAGGAGCTGACCTGCTTTACCACAGTTCTTGGTGTTGCAAATGTAAAGTATTGCTTTTGATCTTCAACGCAATTAGTTGGATTTTTTTGCCATTATAGCTTGGGGTTTTTGCTGGATAAGTGTAAAAAAACAAGTCCAACAGTCTAGTGTTGTCAGTTCTACAATTTTTCTGTCACTTACTGCAATTTTTTAACCCTTGAAAATCATTAAAATACGTTAAAAATTCCAAGTGACATCATAAATTGGAATCTCATTGGACTATAGGCCCTCATCACGTCAGATCAAAATTCAGTTCCAAACTTCAAGGAAGTCTAAGCAACACCACATCTAATAGGATTGTACACTGTAGTCTTCAAACCAGCCTTTGGTTGGAGGAGAGATTTACCTTATTTCTTACAGCTAAAGAACTGGAAAGTCTTACTTGGGTAATTCTTCTCTGATATTGCTATTTTAAATATCACATGTATTCTGTATTGGAACAGAAATTCCTTTTAATATACCATTCTACCTATTACAACTCAATAACTGTGGGAAGACTATCATTCTACACAAGTCAGTGAGTAATTGGCAGTATCAGATCAGATCATATTCTGATTACCTTTTAGTATTTATGATTTATTCAAGAGTGAATTCCAGTAGAAGAGAAAAAAGTAATAAGTAATACAGTGAACAAAATGTGCATAAACCCACTATGTTCTACGGATTATTGTGGCTTATCACACTGCCCAGGTCTGAAACGTCACAGTTCAACTCACTGTTGGCCAAATTGCATTGTTCCCAAAAGTAATCCCTTTTACAGAGTTCATTAGCACTGGTTGTTTGTGAGACTTTTAATTTTCATAGCATCTAGCAGTAAGTGCCATGTAGATGTAAAACTACATGTCGTATCATACTGGTATCAACAACGTGTAATCGGGAAATTTGTTTTGAGGGGAAGAAGTTCATCCATGTCAGCCAGTGGTGAAATGCTAAGCAGAAAGTAATGATCATGATTGCAAAGTAAGTGGGTACACACAAATCTCAAAGTGCAGATTCTTAAAATGAAATTTATTTCAGTACATTACTGTTGTATCCCAATAAGAAGTAATGGTTAAGGAATCACAGCAATTAGTAAAACTGCTAAATGTTTTTACTGGCTCATTCCGAATTGTTTCATGTTGCATAGATGTAGCTATTTCTGCAAACATTTATCTTTATGCTACAGTTGGGATCAGTGTGTTTTAAGTTCCATTTATAAATTTAAGAATTGAAGAGATTACCCTTTTATTATTAGGCTGAAGACCCAAGCATGGCATCTGTGCAGGAAGCTGTAAACTTGGAGGAGACATGTGAAGGAGAACAGTCAGCTCTCTCAAATGTAAGTTAAACAATTACCTTAATGGTATTACAACATGAAATCTTGTCTAGAATAGTTACAGTTTAGCACCTGTTGCAATGGTTGGAATTGAGACACTCCAGGACAACAGTTGAAGAGTATTTTTATACCTAAACTTGAAGAGTAATTGTGAAATGCTGTTGTCAGTAGATAGTAGAAAGGTTGATAATCTTATGTACTCAAACGTTTTTGTTGAGCTACCAAAACTGATTTTGGGTTTTATGGAACAATTTGAAAGGAATCATACACATACAAAACTTGAAAGAAAAAATACCAGCTTGTAAAGGGATCAGTGACCTTGATATTAGTCTCTTTACAACTGAGTAACATGATGATCTTTTATTAAATAATGTTTCTGTTCCAATACAGGTGTGAGGTTATTAAATACCATCTTCATAACTAACACACAAAAGAGTTATATGGGACCATAGTACTATAGGCTTTTTTGGACATACCCTTATCAAACTAGACAGTGCATCAGAAGATAAGACACCTGACAAAGAGAGTAAAGAACTCAGGCAACATGTTCAGTTGTAAATGTAACTTTGTACACATGCAGACCATTTGTGAGTATTTACCAACAAGATGCAGACAGTTGTCAATGTAACTCTGTATGCATAAACACTCTCTGTGATATGTAAATAATTAGAGATGCAATTCTCTGTGATTGTTATAACAGTCGCTAGAGTGCTGTAATGTCCTTCACGTTTAGCATTTCGAGAATGACATTTTCACTCAGTGGTATTGTGTGTACTGGTATGAAATATCCTGGTAGATTAAAACTGTATGCTGGACCAAGACTTTGACTCAAGGCTTTTGTCTACCTGCTGATCTACCCAAGCACGAAACACGATCCATACTCACAGCTTCACTTCCAACAGTACCACGTCTCCTACCTTTCCAACTTCACAGAATTTCTCCTGTGAACCTTACAATGCTAGCACTCCTCGAAGAAAAGTTATTGTGGAAACATGGCTTAGCCACAGCCTAGGGGATGTTTCCAAATGAAATTTTCAATGTACAGTAATATAAAACTTGTGTTATATTGGATTTACTAATCCACATGAGAAATGTTTTTAAGCTCTAAAGTTTCAACCAGTTTTACCATTGTTTCTAGTAATCCAGTTAATTCTGAGTAATCAGTACTTACATTGTGTCCACTGTATAGATACCACTGATCTGACTTATCAATAACAAAAAGATTCTTACTACTTGTGTCTAGGGTACTTGACCTGGCACTGTTGGCCAGATACTTCCTTCATGAGTAACCATATTATTTTAATCTCATCTTGATAATTAGCTGTTCTGTTTGCAGAGCATGTGCTTTTTGCCTTCTTAATGACTTTTTAGCTATCTTATAGTACTGTCTACAATGGGCTCCTGCAGCTCGATTGTGACTGTTCCTAATGTCTTGTTATAATTCTCACGGTGTTTTACGTGATACCCTTATCACATTAGGTGGATGTATATCTGTTTTTTTTTTATTTTTTTATTTTTTAATCTGCTATGTAGAAACCTCCTGCTTCAGGTTGTAGCTTCTTCCAGTAGATACATTATTGGTTTGGTCTCCTGAACTGCTCAAATTTTCAATAACTCAGTAGACCATTTGAGGGAGAAACAGTTATCGATAATGCCTTATGTTTACTAAATCTGACAAGATGGTGTACTTTGGATTATGCATCTAACCAAACAGTATACTCCATTTGAAAGACTCCTGAGCAGTGAAATGTTTAAACACCTTTACTTTAAGAGTTATGTTGAATTGCTCCAAACTGAACCTTTCAAGATTGAAAATAGTGAGTAGCGATTAACATCATGTTTTTCCATTAGCTTACTGAAATGGGTAGTATAAAATTCTTTGGACATGAGTATGTTCGTAAATGACTTGGGATCCTATTATGTCTTCTCTATTTTTCTGAACACATGTGCAAAGTCTGCACCAGTTTTAGTCTTTTGAGCAGCAGGTCACGCATATTTGGTCTACCTGTTAATTACTGTTAGACTGAAAAATATTTAAAGCCTTTTATGTATTTGGAATATGCAGTCATATCAAACAAAATGGTTTGATGAATGTCATCAGTTACTTTCATGACAGATGCTCTCCTCAGACAGATTTTGTATGCTGAGTGATGTTGTTCATTAGCTATTTCAGCTTTCATGCTGATTACAATGAAGTCAGTATCAAGAAAAATAACTCATCAAAATGTGGTATTAATAATGAAGTATTTCCTTGTACAGGGTGAATATTAATAAAACTGCAAATATCAGGGTTGAATTTCTGATTGGAAATGGAGGGAAAAAAGGCCAGTCGACATGTGTCCAGAACTGGACAGTGTGCATACCATGACAACATATCATCCTGGAACACAGTACACAGCTGCATCACATCCGTGTCACAACAGATGTTCGATGTGGCCCCTGTGAGATGCATCTCATGTGTTCTTCACACATCACATCATGTATTTTGGAGCTCTTTTGCACATTCCAGTATTTCTCCAAATAGCATCACAGGCATCGTGAACATGCTGTTGAAGGGTCTGCACATCGGGAACTGGTTCAGCAGATGAAGTGCTTTTCAATTGCCCATAGGTAAAAATCCAGGTAGTTTACATCTTGTGATCTATCAGGCTATGCTACAGGACCCCTGTGCCCTATCCAATGTTAAAGGAAGATGTTGTTGAGGTGTCATCAAACTGTAATGTGGAAGGAGGGTTGGTGCTCTGTCACGCAGAAACCACATAACTTGTCATATTGCCAAAGACACATTCTCAAGCAGCCCAGGCAGAGTATTCCACAGGAAGCCCAGACACATTCCTCCATTGAGGTGTTGTGGAATAATAACTAGGGTAAGTATGTTTCACCAAGAATGCCTGCCCACACATTGATGCTGAACCAATGCTGGTTATGCAGATTGATGATGTCAGTTGTGCTAAAGGTTTTTCCATTGGCAAAGAGGAATTATGACATAAATCCCATAATTTTGATGGTCTGGTGCAGGAACCATCATGGTGATAGAGATAGTAGTGCTTGACATACCCATAATTGTAATTTGGCTTACAACATGTTGGCAGGCCACTTGCCTGGAGTTTGCACTAGGGTTCATCTCAATATCCTGTAGAACCCAGCCCTCCAAATGTTGTGTGATGTGGTTGGTGTCGGTGAGGGTATTTGTTTTGATATAACCACACTGCCACTCAACCATTTCTGTTGCACCAGTCAAAAAGCGTGCAACACACTAGGAACACATGTCATGTGCTCAAAGGAACTTTCATTGCTCAGTGCCATCTGCTACAGTAACCATGCATTTCAGGACACATGTTCATTGGACATGTTTTCCTCCAGTACCAGTCAGGGATCTGTCCCTACAGTTTGTCAGTTTTGTTAATGTTAACTTTGTATAATATTTTATAGAGGGAGAGGAAAAAACTTTATTATAAAAAAAATATTACATCACATTCACTGCAGAACAGCAATGCCCTTTCCAGCAGTTGTTGGGAAGATATAAATTGTATTATAAAAAAACATGGGATTTTACATGTTGTTCAACAACAATGTTTATTCTGCTATTAGATTAAAAAAAAAACATTAAATTTCATCCATTGTTTAGCAACAAGATCCATTCCACTTGTTGGTTTCAAATGAGAAATCCTGTAACTGACAATCACACCACAATGTTCCAACAGTGGCACATCAGCTGAGCCAGCTGGTGGTGATTTTCTATTAGCCATTTTGTTGAAGTTTTATCTGACTCATACTAGAGCATTGTCCACTCTCAAATGAAATCAGCAGAGCAACCACATTACTTCAAGCACCAGTAGTTTAGGATATGTAAGTTCCTTCCAAAAACATCAATTTTAAGTGGTGTAGAGGCCTTGGGAGTGGGAGAAGCTATTGTATATGATTCTGGGAAGAAAAAGAAAGCACGTCAATGAGCAATATCGTGCAAAGGGAAAAAATCATTAATTTCTAAGCATGAAAACTAGGTTTCCCATTATCTTGTGTAAGATGTCTTACAACAGCTACAAATTACTGGCCAGTTGTGAGTTTGAAAGGTTTTTATACATTCTAAAAATCCAAGACAGCCTGATTTCTGATCACATGAACATGGCCTCACTTCTGGTTGAGAAACTGCGAGGCTCCATTCGTTAAACTCTCATATATGGTTTTATTTGTTATCCAGTTGGTTGAATGAATCATTTCTGTAACAATCATGAATAGCCAGGCAGTATGCTATCATATTTTTATGGAGCAGTGCTTTGTTTGCATTTTGATACTCATATCATTGAAAGATGATTCCAGCATTTCTTCATCTTCACACGAGCAAGCTGTGAAATGTGTGGGGCATTTCTTTAACTCTGTATGACTCATGAGTGGATTTCTCCTCAGTTATTTCTCTTCATAACACAGCTACTGAAAATTACTGTATATTTATAGGTGTGCACAATATTCTTTGTATAAAACTGACTAAATAGTTCTCTTTAGGGTATTTAGATGAATTCAGATATACCATCAACCATCAACTGTGTTATGACCATTGCATCAAATATTTTTCAGTTAATAGTAATCTACTTCCTGTTTGTCTGAAAAGCTACAAATTATGTATTTCGATTTTTTGAGTGCTGTATTGTATTTAACTTGCCTTGTCTATGTACTAATTTCTGGTGCAACACAGACAATTAAATCCTAAGGACGAAATGCTGGAGTCAGGCATCATTTCTTAAGGTGTCCCAAAATGATATTTGTGCCTTCCCAGACACTCATATTTCTAGCATTTTGCAGTACATTTTTTGACCAAGACTTTCTACTTTGTCTGCACAATCTGAGATAAAAATGTTGGGTACTTTGTGCTGCATATCAGTAGAAATTCATGGCAAGAGTTTACTCTTACTGTATTCCTCTTTGAATGCAAGAACAATATTGAGTAGGATACAGAATCCAAAATGTTCATCATCAAAAAATTCCTGTTGTTAATTTTTCTTTCTCCAGAAAGCATTCTACAATGTGATTGTGTCATGTGGTGTAAGAGATTATATCCTTTCATAGCATTGCAATTCCTGGATTGTGCACATGAGTAATAATTTGATTATTTGGACCATACTGATATTCTAAAAACAATTGAATTGTGTAATTTTTATTTAAGTCCATATCAGTAATTTCTGCTGTCCTGATTCAGTGAAAAGTCTGCCTTCAACATACAGGTGATGCTTGCACAACAGTAGGTAAGTGTTATCATTTAGTGCGACAATGGATATGGACTCATTGTGAGTAAAAACTGATTGACCAGCTGCTGTTTATTTGTGATATTTGAAGTGAGTAAAACTCTTCAACAACAATTTTTTTTCTTACATTCAGTATGTAACACATGTTTTGCTTCTTCTTCATGTTCCTCCTCACTCAGTAAAATGTCGAATAAGAAGTCATAGAGAATAACATTAGTATTTATACCACTGTGTGCCCCAGTGGTGATAGCATTTGTTTATTATGACAGGTAAACATGTTTTACCATTTCTTGTACTTTGTGTCCAATTTTTTTTTCTTTCCGGATGTGGACAAAGTCACAATTTCTTAAATATTAGCAAATGAGTATAATCTACTACGCTTTAGTGTATCCATACCTCACATATGGAATTGAAGTATGGGGATGTGCTTCTGCCAAATGTGTAAATAGGGTATTCATCCTTTATAGAAATGCAGTTAGGATCACGTGTAAGCTCAGATATAATGAGTCCTGCAAAGCAATTTTCAAAATTAAGAAACTACTAACACTCCCATCTCTATATATTTATAAAACTGTTCAGCTGATGCTAAAATACAAGCAGTACAATAATCTAAATAGACAAGTGCACATGTACAATACTAGGAGGGATGATGATTATCACCTGGAAAGAAATAATACAAAAAGTCCAGACGAGCCCCTATTACATGGGGATCAAATTTTATAAAAAACTTCCCAAAAAATTAAAAAGCTTAATTGGAAGCTACTTTGAAATTGTTTTGAAGGAGTTCCTCAGCAATTAATATTTTTATAGTATTAAGGAATTAGAATACTTTCATTTGTATTAATAGTATTTATATATAATTATTTCCCACAATGTTATAAGGGGAAATGAGCAATATGCAAATTATCCAAAACAAATCCTTATATATGTCCATGGGGAATAAATAAATAACTGACCAATTATTTCCTCACCATCAAAGTACACAATATACTGGTGTAGATCTCTAATTGATATAGCAGTATTTAATTCTGAAACTTATCTTACAACAACTGGAATGCAAATGGGTGTATTTGGTGCTTTCACATTCTTATATCCAGGTCGTAGTGCAGGCCAGAACTGATGTAACATGTGTTTAGGAGCAGCATCGTGAAAAGAACCCTCATAAATGTTAGAATCTGTGCATGGGGTATCCTATCTGCTTCAACAAGGTGGATGTAATGTCACTGAGTACATAACCTTCTCAGTTTAAAGTAGCTGTCCAGAAATTCCTAATGATCATCTGATTATAAAAGGAGAAGCCATTGTTCCTCGGTGTTTTATTAAGTCAGAAAATTGAAGTAAATAAGCTAAGAAAGACAATTTTGACTGTGTGAAAGACAGATCTAGTGTGCTATTGAAGACAAAAGTTATACTTAAGTTTTAACCAGATAGTCTCACCATCAGATCATGCTCAATGACATACATTGTGATACAACCTGTAAGTACTAAAAGACTTGTTAATTTATCTACAGTTCAGAAACTTTAAACAAAGATTTTTGCATCTATTCCATTTGGAGATCAAAAATAGCACTGTAATATATTTTAGGCTTATATGTATTTTTGGTTAAATTATATCTTGTAAATATCATGTGAAAATGGGGTATTTCCAGCTTTTTTACCATAATGTTGTAAGTCAATAACTGCAAGCTATATTGGTGGAAGACAGTGTATTGAGAACTTTTTTTTCTGTTTTATCAAATACAGTTAAAAAATATTTTTCCTTCGTGATAATATTGAATACACACAGCTCTCATGTTTTCCTTTGTGTCAGAAAGTTAACCAATTTTGTGACATATTACAAGTTCCCAAACAGGAGGAAATTATTTAGTCTCACATTCATGCATTGGTAGTTTAGTATTTGAATCTTTGTGTCTTAATGTAATATTTAATAGACACAGATTTTGCATTTCTGTTTGTGTCAGAAAGTAAACCAATTTTGTGACATATTACAAGTTCGTGTTTGAGAGCGAATTATTTAGTCCCACATGTGTGCATTGGTAGTTTAGTTTTTGGATCCCTGCATATTAATTTAATTTATTAGACACACTTCCTTGCATTTTAATAGCTGTCTAAAATAGTCTTGTGTTGATAGTCTTTTGTTTCTCTGTGTAGTGAAGTTCAACAACATATTTAGTATGGATAGGGTTTGTGATTGCTGTGTGCAGATGCAAGCTGAGTTGATGACACTTGACTCTCAGCTACAGGCTGTGCTGGATTTAGTACAGAGCTTGGGAGTGCAGTAAATGGTCATCACTAATGTGGACCAGTTGTGGGGATCCATCAGTTCTCCAGCAGGACCCCTGAGTCTGCTGATCAGTCTGCACCAGTGGACAGTCCTAATACTGCTTGCACTGAGGTTGACACCTCACACATGGCAAAGTGGGAGGGCACCTAGGGGCATAGAAGACTCTGAATGGCTTCCCAGGGGCTGAACATAAGGCCTCTTGAGTTAGTCTGACAAACAGGTTCCAGGTGCTATCTATGGCTGACACTGTCCCTCAGCTAGATGCAGTTGCTTACTCTGTTTCAGAGGAAATCTCATCCTGCAAGATCTGGGCAGTCACAGAGGTTGAGATTATTGGTAGTTAAGAGCTGAAATGTTTGACACCTGATGGGGTCCCTTAGAGACATGGCTGCAAAGGAAAGGAAGAAAGCCAGTGTGCACTCTGTGTGCATATCGGGTAGAGTCATTTTAGACATAAAACAGGCCCTTCTAGATGCCTTGAAAAGCACAATGTGTAGCAAACTGCAGGTTGTGGCTCACATCAGTACCAATGATATGGTTCTCTTGGGATCAGAAGAGATTCTCTCTGTATTCAAGCAGCTATCAGAAGTGATAAAGGCTACTAGTCTGGCTTGTGAGAAGAAACCAGAGCTCACCATTTGTGGCTTAGCCAACAGGACTGATTGCAGACCTCTGGTACAGAGCTGAGTGGAAGTTCTGAGTCAGAGGCTCAGACCTTTCTGCAACCATGTATGCTGCAGATTCCTTGACTTGTGCCATAGTGTGGTGGGGTTTTGGGTTCCGCTAAATAGGTCAGGAGTCTATTAGAAGTGGGATTTGGCTACACTGGTAGGAGGGGCAGTGTTATGTGGACAGGGCTGTATTTTGAGTTAGAGAGTTTCTGAGAAAAACAAAAAGGATTTTGGTCTCATAGGGTGCATATCAAACACAGGAAGAACATAGATGTAGGAACTGTTGGTGTAACAGTGGTAAATTGTCATAGCTATGTTGGTAAAATACAAGAGCTCCAAGCACTAACAGAAGGCACTGATGCTCAAATTGTTACAGGCAATGAAATCTGGATGAAGCCAGCCAGAGATAAGGTCAACTAAAGTTTTTGCAAAGGAATCAATGGTGTTCAGAAAGGATAACCGAAGTACAGATGGCAGTGGCATGTTTGTTGCTGCTAGGAGTAGTTTGTCTTGTAGGAAAATTGAAGTACACAGTTCATGTGTGCTATCATGGGAGAGGTCATTCTTATCAACCAGAATAAAATAATAATTGGATTCTTTTAGTGACATCTTAACTCAGATGATACAGTTGCTGAAAGGTTTGAAGGAAACTTCAGTTTAGTTTCAGTCAAGTACCCAACTCATACAGTTATAGTTGGTGGTGACTTTAATTTATCCTCAATATGTTGGGAAGAAAACATGTTTAAGTCCATAGGTACATATAAAACATCATCTGAAATTATGCTAAAGGCATTATTTGAAAATTGTTTTGAAGAGTTAGTTCATGAGCCCACTCAAATGGTAAAATGTTGTGAAAACACATTTGACCTGTTAGTGTAAAATAATTTTGAGTTGGTAATGAGCATGAAAACAGGTGAAGGTATTACTGAAGACAGGGTTGCTGTAGTGAGGCTGAATACGGTGTCTCTCAAATCCTCCAAAAATAAAGAAAAAATGTATCTATTCAAAAAAGTGGATGAAAATCTGCTTGACACCTTCCAGAGAGACAATCAGTCTCCACTCCTTCCAGATTAATAATGTAAGTGCAGACCAGATGTGATTTGAAATCAAAGAAATAATATCAACAGCAACTGAGAGATTTATACTAGATGAATTAACAAATGACAGAGCTAATCCCCCATGGTACACAAAACAAGGTCAAAACACTGTTCCAGATACACTAAAACATGCATGCCAAATTTAAACAAGCACTAAATCCCCAAGAATGGTGAACTTTTACAGACGCTCAAAATTTAGTGCCGGCATCACTGTAAGATGCATATAATAGTTTCTTCAATGAAATTTAGTCTTGAAAACTGTGTAAAGTATGCAGCAGAAAGACACAATCAATGCTTTCTCTGCATGATTGCAATGGAAATATTATTGCTGACATGGATGCTGAAGCAGAGCTACTAAACACAGCCTTTTGAAATACCTTCACTAAAGAAGACAAAGTAAATTTTCCATAATTTTGATGAAGGACAGATGACAATATATGTAACTTAGAAGCAGATCTCTAAAGATTAGTGGAACAACTAAAATCACTTAATAAGAACAAGTGTTTTGCTCCAGACTGTATATCAATTAGGTTCCTTTCAGAGTATGCTGAAGCAACAGCTCCATACTTAACAACCACATACAACTGTTTGCTTGATGAAAGATCTGTACCAAAAGATTGGTAAGTTTCACAGGTCACAGCAATAATCAAGAAAGGCAATAAGAGTAATCCACTAAATTACAGGCCCATATCATTAACATTGACATGCAGCAAGATTTTAGGAACTGATGTTGTGTTCAAACATTGTGAATTACCTCAAAGACAACAGTCTGTTGACACATAGTCAACACAGATTTAGAAAACATCATTCTTGGGAAACACAACTAGGTCTTTACTCACATGAAGCTTTGAGTGCTATCAACAACGAATTTCAAGTTGATCCCATTTTCTAGCCCTCTGCTGTTGCTTATCAGTATACACAAATGATGTAGGAGACAATCTGACTAGATGTCTTAAGATGTTTGCAAATGATGCTGTTCATTTATCATTTAGTAAAATCATTCAGATATCAAACCAAATTGCAAAACGATATAGAAAAGATATCTGTATGATGTGAAAATTGGAAGTTGTCCGTAAATAATAAAAAGTATGAAGACATCCACATGAGAGCTAAAAGGAAGCCCTTCAAATTTTAGTTACATAAGTGAGTCAAATACAAAAGTGATAAATTCAGCTAAGCTCCCAGCAACTACAATTATGAACAACTTAAATTAAATATGATGTTTTATTGGCAGATCAATTAGAAGATGAAACAGATATACTTAAGAGACTGCTTACACAACATTTGTCTGTTTCCATTTGGATTACTGCTGTGTGGTGTGGGATCCTTACCAGGTAAGATAAATGGAGTGCATCAAGAAAGTTCAAAGAAGGGCACCACATTTTGTATTATTGAGAACTAGGCGAGAGAGTGTCATGGACATGATAGACGATTTGGGCCAGATGTTATTAAAACAAAGGTGTTTCTTGTTGTGGCTGGATCTTATCATGAAATTTCAATCAAATTTCTCCTCCAAATGCGAAAATATTTTTTGGATGCCTACCTACATAGGGAGAAACAATAATCGTAATAAAATAAGGAAAATCAGAACTTACATGGAAAGGTGTAGGTGCTCACTTTTTTTAAGTGAAATAATAGAGAATTTTTATGAGGGTGATTCAATGAAACAGGCAGTTAAGTGTGATTCGCAGAGTATACATCTAGATATAGATGTATATGATGTGCTATTTCTTCCATGTGCATATCTACTAGGTGTTTGTGAGTGGCCCTTGCATTGTTAACTGTCACCAGCTAATCCTCCAAGCACTGATATTGGAATAAGAACTCATTCTCCACCAACATCTGGGATGGGTATTATGTGGTCTCTGCAAAGTGATTTTGTATTTGGAGCTACTTATGAAGTAAACTGATCTATCTTCAGGGTTGCTGTGAGATTACTGCCAATCACCACAAATTTTAAATACTTTGGATAGTTTTAATTATTCCATTCATTGCATTCTCAATATTCTTCTTCTTCTTTCTCTGCTCCATCTTTTTCGTATCTATGACCATCTCAACCACAGTTTCATTTCACTAGTCATTGCCAAAGTAGCTAATTCTTTACTGGTTTAGCATATTTTGCCTTCACTCTTTACCATGCTCTTGCAGCCAGAATCCAGTCTGCTCAATGTCTGCCTGACAAACTGTCTGTGTGCATTGTATAAGCAATGTTATATTGATTGCATCCTGAAACTAATGGATTAAGCCCAACATCACTTCTCTTCACTCGTTTCATCAACTTTGTAGCTGGCCAGCAGTATAAATAGCCATGAAGTTACATGCTTATAAGCTTAAAAAATGGTTCAAAAGCCTCTGAGTACTATGTGACTTAACATCTATGTTCATCAGTCCCCTAGAACTTAGAACTACTTAAACCTAACTAACCAAAGGACATCACACAACACCCAGTCATCACGAGACTATAAGCTTACAATCATAGAATTGCAAACATGATTATCTTTTTCCTGGTGTAATTAGATACACTAAATCTGGTCCTTCCAATTGTCGAAAAATGAATATGGTTATTAATCCTCATCTTCATGAAAATAGTCTCAAATTTAAAAACATGTTTGTATATTCCAGATAGCTTCAACAATATAAGTATAAATTTTTAATGAGAAGTGTTTGAAAGCTGGAATGGTTATGGATATTTCATATTTTCAGATAAAAGTAATGTAATATCACCTAATGAGGCACTACTGTTTTTGAATTTTGATTTTAATGATATTGCTTGGGATAATCCAAATCTTGTATGTACTTTTCCATCTGCTAATTAAGTGCCTTGCTGAAGGTTCATCAGACAACCTTCGAGCTATTTCTCTACCATTCCATTCGTGAATGGCATGCAGGAGAAACATTCACTTAAATCTTTATGGGTGAGCCCTGATTTCTTTCATTTTATTGTGATGATCATTCCTCCCTCCTGTAGTGGGCATCAGAAAGATATTTTTGCCTTTGGAGGAGAAAGTTGATGATAGAAATTTCCTTAGAAGATCCTGTTGCAACAACAAATGACTTTCTTATAATGATTACATCTCCAATTTGCATCTCATATTTGTGGTACTCTGTCCCCTATTTTGTGGTAATACAGAATGAGCTGCACTTCTTTGAACTTTTTCTGTGTTGTCCATCAATCCTATCTAATGTGCACTACACATTGCGCAGAAATCCTCCACAAGAGGACAGGCAAGTGTAGTGTTGGTAGTCTTTTTAGTAGACCTATTATATTTTCCAGGTGTAGTAGGCCTATAACATGTCATTTGGGATTGCCAGATATTACTTCAGTTTTACTCAGTGATTTTCCATCAGTTACTACAATCTGTGATGTTCTGGCAGGGAATCATGAATCCAGTTGCAGAACTGAGATGATACTCCTTGTGCATGCAGTTTGACTGGAACCTGCTTGCTTGGAATGGAGTGAAAAGTCTTCTGGATATCTAAAAATATGGAGTCATTTTGATATGCCCTGTCAATAGCACTCATTACTTTGTTAGAATAAAGAGCTGGTTGTATATGACAAGTATTATATTTTCTGGATCTTTGTTGGCTACATGTCTATAAATCATTTTCTTTGAGGTAATTTCATAATGTTCGAATACTGCATATGTTCAATTAGTCTACTCCTAATTCATGTTAGTGGTCTTTGACAGTGATTCAGTGGATTATTCCTGTCTCCATTCTTGGTTATTGGTGTGACGTGTGCAACTTTCCAGTCTTTAGGTATGGATCTTTTGACGAGTGAGCAAATGTATATGGTTACTACGAACTGAGCCATTGTATCAACATATTGTGAAAGGTACATAACTGCTGTACAGTATGTACTGGAGACCATGTCTTTATTAAGTGATGTAAGTTGCTTCAGTACACCAAGGATGTCTAGTTACTTATGGCATACCTTTTTATGGCTCACCATTATGGTGTAGGGATCTTTTATCTGTGCAAGCATAAAGCAAAATTCTGACAAGATTGATTAGAGACATTGATAATGGAATTATCCTTTTCAAATATGATAAATGTAATCTGAATCATGTATTCAGTGATCATGTTAACTCACTTATGATTTTTAATGCATTCCGTGAAATGTACTAACAAGCATAGTGATAATGGATACCATATTTTATTTATACGTAAAGATGGTGATTTAAGTAACAGTTGTTATCAAATCAATTTCAAATATTATATTTGTATTTATCATCATCTGCTACAGACAAGCAGTTTTATATCGTGGTATAAATTAAGATGTTTGAATATAATCAGTTCAGATGTAGACTGAAATTTGCAGTTAGCAATATGTCTCTCAGTTTCAATGGACAAAACATTAGTTATAAAGGATGGGTGATGAAATCTTAACAAAATATGTGTAGGATATTGGAATTTCTGGAAAAAAGAAAAGCTCAAAATGAGTCTGTAATGAAAAGAGCATTTAAACCTAAAATTCCTGGCTTGTCACACACTGTAAAAATAGTATCCCCTGTTCATTATCCTCATAACCCATAGCCTCATTTTGATTTTCATGAGTTCAGGCAAAGGATCCACATGCACTGAGTATTCATTAATTTTCCCGAAGGTGGATATTTTTATTGTATGGTGTCTTTGGTACAAAAGATTTACTGATGATGAGGTAGATGCAGAAATACTTTATGTAATTTTTGACATTATCCACGTACATGTGATTTAATGACTATGTAGTACATTATTTGACATAAATAGGGAGAGAGGTGATATGCAGAGTCTCCGTGAGTGTGTGTGTGTGTGTGTGTGTGTGTGTGTGTGTGTGTGTGTGTGTGTGGGTGGGTGTGTGAGAGAGAGAGAGAGTGACGGTGGGGGGGGGGGGGGGGTGTAGTGAAGAGCATAAACCTGCAAAATTTTTGAGCAAATATCCTTGAACATGCCCCCAATTGAAGTGACACTTGTATGTTGTTTTGACACTAAAATATTATAGTACTGGCATTTATCTTTGAACATAATATAATATTACATAATTCAGAGGCAAATTTCTTTGAACATGTCACATTTTATGCAATTCAAGTGAAACTTACATAATGTTTTTGTAAATAGTGTAGATCTATGAACATGACACCATTTTAATACAGTTCAAGTAATTGGCTGCCTCATTTTAATATGTGCTAAAATAATAGATGTGGCAGGGAGATTAGATAGGAAGTACAACTGGACAAGTTCTGCCATCTTGGATTTTTCTCCGTTTAGGCTCACAATGTCTCATGAGAGCCAAAGGCCACAGCTTATTAAATTTATTTGAATTTTGTGGAAATTGATTTGTGCAGCAAATCAAAAGTCATTTCTGTTTTGAAATATTTCCCTTTTTCATGCTGTCTAGAGATCAGAAAGTATTAAATTATAATATTTATTTCTGTTCATTATTTATATTAAACTTAACTTATAAATTTGAGAACTAATAGAATTTAAATTTTCTTTGTTAGGTTGAACAGTCAATGATAAGACCTATACAGCATACATCGCAAGAGGAGGAAGTTCTGCAAAATGAACACCTTAATAGTTCACAGGTTAGTAAGAACTTATCATATCGTCTCTGTACATACTACTGGAGCTGTACTCGGAAGCTTAACTGATGTAGGTGCAATTTGGAAGAGCTGGAACACATTGCAGTGGTGTCAGAAGAATTGTCTAACAGGGAACCCCTTGAGAGAAAGGTCACAAGTTATCTGTAGTGAGGCTTATCTGAAAGTGCTGTTTTAAAATTTATAATTTATAAAAGTAAAAATATTAGCTGGTAATGACTCACCATGTGCATTGAAGAGTGACAGAAAATGTGTGGGAGATGCATAGATCAACCTCAAATGAAATCTATGTACTAAACACACAAAAAGAAACAGACATTGTTGACATTCAATAAATGTTCAATGTAAACCATTAACTTGTACCATAAAGACAAAATTAAAAGTGGCACCACACAGTGATAACAACAGTTGACACTATCAAGATTGAAGGTGAACTCCTTGGAGGCTACAATCTATGGAGGACATTCAGCTAGTTACCCATTCTTAAGAAATGCATAATGAAATGTGTTTGTGTAATGGGGTTATGAGAACTGTTGGAATGTGATGGCATGAAATTGAATGTGAAACAGTCTTTTGTGAAGCTTATTGCAAAACTGGCTATCCTTTAAGGTATGTCTGCAGATAGTGCAATAATACGTTTTATAGGCACAAAAAACAATTATTCAGAGGCCGAAGTTATCCAGTGATTCAGGTGGTACGAATTGCAACATCACACACTTTTCAGCAAAGAGATTTTGCTCTAAAGAGTATAATTTATATACACACATCAGGGATCAAGACAGAAAAAGCTATTTTCGACATTTATTGGCTAAAAGCAGTGCTCAGACCATCGGTGTAGTTCTCTTATGTCCATTTCCCCATTCTTACTTGCTGTGATCTATATATTCCCTATTGGCGTTGCATGATCTTGCACACAAAAAGAATCATAGGAGGCAGAGCACCTCCAACTTCTCACATCACAATATATAACTTTCCAGCCAATTTAGTATCCAGATTAACAGTCAACATAATTATATACAAATGCGTTAAGGGCTGGATGTTAGTTATCTTGATAAAGCACTCTTGGTCCCTTTAATATACATTTCCTCTTCAAATCCTAAATGGTTGGAGTTGGAAATAAATTCCTTATTGAATGATTGGTTAAGATTGTTTTTCTCATCTGCAAATTTTTGGACCAATTCCACAGTTTGCTTGCATTGTCGGCAAAATCTTACACCTTTCACTTTTGCATCACTGTTTGGTGTTATGTAACCATTATACTGCTTCCCTTGAAATCACTGTAATCTATGCCATGTGCAATTTGATGTGCATAAGACAGTAGGTCACTATCATGAACAACCTATACATTGTATCTAGCATCCTTTACATGCGAGCACCAGTTTTTGTAACAAGGGCACTTTCTTCTCCCTGGAATATCCGTAGTTTTCTTATACACTGCACAGTCACATTGCCGTGGACGTATTCAAAATTTGCTGGTAATTTTTCATGACATCTCCTTCAGTATCACTTGCACTTGTTGACCATGTATTGTCATCATTGCCCTTCTCATGTACATTGTTCAGACAGTCGACCATATGTGACACCACACATCCCACTGAATCTTCTTCCCGATTCCTTTCTGACAAAATATCAACTTTGCCAACTGTTCTTGTATATATAATTCAATGTTTACTTGTTTATAATTTCCATTGCACTGTTTTGTATCAAGACCACTAGCACTGTAGCAATGTTGTGATTTACTCATTGACTAACCAGCTCAACTATACTCCGTAGCCCCATGGTGTTCTCACCATTGGTTGCCTCCAATTCCACCCCCTATTACTATTAGAATCCAGTATCCTTGTTCCATTATAGGCAGTATGTGGGTTTTAGAATTCCATAAACATCATTGGCCTTCTGCAGCCTCACATTCTAGGGGTTCCTTGTAAGTACGTGTGTAAGGAATACCTAACTGTGCAAATTCTAACCAGTGGAGAGTGAAGTTTCAGAGTAGAGTACTTCTATCAAAATTTACAAAGTTGTTAACACCAGCTGCACTTCACAATGAATAACTGTGGTAAACACAAGGACACTTTGTGCAGGGAATAGTCGTTTTTAAACATCACAACTAATTCTGAAACTTGTAAACACCAAGAGTTTTCAGAAGGTTTCAATGGTTATATCTACTCTGCAATGGACCATTGTAATTTATTTTATCTGCTGTCACTCATTTCAGTCTAAGGTCATTTTCAAGCATGCTGGTAAAAAGAACCATTAAAAAAGAATTTAAAAAAACAAGAATTATCTGAGACAATAAGAGAAACTGGAATCTTGCAGAAAATCACAAGAAGGAACACTTTAAGTTTTCTTAGCTCCAAGAGACACTGAAATAACTGGACACAGAATTTCGGCATAGGAAATTGATAGAGACTCCAAGTGAAGAGCTCCTAATGAGTGAAAACTGTCAGTTCAAGAGATGGAAAGAGTTGCCTCAGATAGTTCTAAGTTAAGCATGTGGCGTCATGAATGAGAAATAGAAATTTCCTGACTAAAATCGGATAACTGACAACAATTTACCAACCCATATATAGATCATCAGAGACATTATAAAGCTCAAGAATGAAAACACAACTGAACTGGACTATAGCCAAACAAAAATTTCCATATCAAAAACATCTGTATCATCTGGCAAACCTAGCACAAAATCGCAGAAAGATGTTGTTGTGTGGAAAAAATTTGTGCCAGCTGTACAGGCATGTTGCTGTTTCCATCCCAGGTAGTAATACTGCCCTGTAGAGACACACAGAGACCTTTAGGGTTCAGTCAATAGTTGCTGTCAGAATTGAAATCTAGGGAAGTACATGGCTGCTATCACTAGTGCATGATTCAATCGGACGAGTCAAAACATGCTCTGAAATTTTTTATACAGGACGAATACACTGATAGAAACACTCTGTCAAAATGGGAGCTACTAAGACATGCTGCAAGTATCTTTTAAAAATATTGAAAATGACCATATTTGTAACTTACCATGTGGCTGGACAATTGTACAACTTTATCTGTGCTGTAGTGGATTTCAAATACACAGCAAGGCAGGCACATATCCCTTATTGATGGTTCATCAGTAAACAGATAAGACAACTTAGTGAGATCATAATTTGTGTAGCGAGTTTCAGTTTTCCTTGATAGTTTTTTCTGAAACAATTGTCCACAATCACTATTCACTCAAATCTGCAGCTGATTTTGTTATGACTTGCCGATCTTTCAAAGTGCTACCACGCAGTTATGCGTGTCCTCAACTTGCAGTGCAGTCTGCCAGCCATGCAGCAACAGCAGCGCCACCTAAGTGGCCAACCAGCCAGCGGCTGCTAGACTTGGACTTAGTTAAGATTCGACTGTTAAAGTGTACACAAGTCTTACTCTGTTTACTTGATCTGTGACTTTCATGTATAGCATCTTTCTTGAAATATATTTGTTCAACTTGAAGTTATAACAGATTTAATATCACTAATAATTTCCAGTTCCTTTGCAGTAGTGTAAGTGTTAGCAATGGTAATACAACTGATTTACTATTCATTGTATTTAATGCTTAATGTCAAGCAGTGTGCAAACTTGGATTTTCTTCAGAAAGTCTGACCATGAACTGTAGAAATTGAAGAAAGCCTTACATGAAGTAATAAATGTGTGCCAAAATAAAGCTCTCAGAACTGGAAGATGTACTGCATAGGCTAGCCACAAAGTCCCATTACCTCCCATTAACAACCAACAAAAAACATGAACAACAGTCCCTTAGAGGAGCTTTCCTGAGATGTGAACCATGTAGGGCCATTCATGAGAGGCACTGTACCAGTACTGATGAAGATCTATGATACTGGGCCCTCCAAATTGAATCTAAAGTAAACTTTGCTGATTTCAAATCTTCTTCAGCCTAGTTATATGGATTCAAGAAATCATACCATATAGGAAGTCTCAAAGCAGCCAAGTTTACTTCAAGTAGAAGTGTAAAGGATATGCCATTAATTCATAGATGATATGAATATAAAGCTTCCTATTACCCTGACATCTGTTGTGTCTAATGCCAGTCAATCAAGTTGCATGAAAGAGCTGTGAGCAAACCACATTTTATCGTTTTAGGGGGGAAAAAAGACAGTGTCAATTGTGCAATTAATTAATGTTATTACACAATAGTATACAACAATGACAGTGGTATGCATGAGTGGATTACTTTTCTGCAGCTTTATATCTGTCTTCAGGAACCTTAAGGCATATTAGGACCAAAAATAAAGGAAGGACTATTTAGTGGCAAAAATCTTGTTATTGGTCTACAAATATCTGGAAAAACAGGAAAGAATAATTTTCAAAATTATATGTGAAATGGCTTTTAACCAGCTGCAGAAATTAATTCATTGCTTTTGTTGGACTTTTGGCCTGGGCATAACAATATCTCCATCTTTCAGGAGGACAACAGAAAGATTGTTGGTATAATTCAGATTCCACCCAGAAAAACCAGTGTGACTTTCAATAAAGAAATTTTTTGACTGTGGAAAAGATTTTGAAAGAAATTGTCAGACAATATACTTTCCTATAGCTCTCCATCATTTGATGTTTATTAGAACAGTATTTTTAAATTTCAGTCATCTGTGCATTACCAGTTTTCAACAGCACATTTTACAATGTACTGTAAGTATACCCATTCTGTAGCACAGTAAGCAGAGCGACAGCCATGACCATTTCTTAATCCATCATAATGCTGTCATAGTAAAACTAGTTATTACTGTTACATGCCTGAAAGTCATAACTTTTCTGTTGTGGGGTATATCTTGCATAAAGAAAATGTTTGTTTTCATTGTTCAAATGTCACTTTACTTTATTGTGATGACTATGAGTCTCATTGTTACCAAAAATATACATTAATCAAAAGTTATCATATGAAATGTACTTGAGAGACTGTTGTAAAACGATGTATGTACAAACAAATATATCCTTTCAAGAAATTAAAGTCACAGTTGACAGACGTAATAAGTAATGTAACATCAAACACTGCCTTGATTTATTTTTCCTCTGCTAGTCATCTTTGCAAAAATTACATATGCAACAATTTAGCTGTTGATACTAATATTAATGACATGTGACTCTTTCCATATGGTTGAGGTGCATTGAATTCACTTGTGTCACTCCAGATATTAAAACTTTATGGTTGTATGTTGTCTTGTCATGACTGAGGAAGGGCTTACAAACTGCTGTCATAAGCAGTTCTCTGTGTGAAGAAAGTGAGCAACATCAACAATTAAAGAAAAAAAACTTGCACACACCTTAGCAGCTAAAGTTGTGGCAATGCATTTGCTTAATTTTATTTTTCCTGCAAAACTTTCAAGGTAGGTTTCAAACATGTCAGATTAAACCACTCCTTTGTCAGTGAGTTCACAAGTGGGTACTACCCTCTGGTTATGAGATCCTTTTGGAGGTGATCATGGAACGGTCTGTCAGGCTGGTAAAGAGGTTGAACAAAACTACCGAAACATGACAATAAATGCATGTCTGAACATAAATGCAGATGTCAGCCGACCATGTAGGCTGTGCTGTTGTATTTGACCATGGACAGCACCTGTACAATGCGCTCAATGTGTTGTAAGGTTCAGTTATTGTCAGGAATGTGTTCCATGTAGTTGTGCATGTATTATTTCAGAGCTGACAGAATTTGAACACGTCCATATTGCTGGTACATGTATGATGGGTGCTTCTGCAAACCAAGGGAGCTGAAGTGTTTTGGGTTTCAAGGGACACCATATCAAAGATTTATAACCCATGCAAGGAAAGTGGAGAAACATCATTCACTAAGTCACTAAGTGGACAGAAAAGGGTATTTAGTGATTATGACAGATGATCATGGAACAGGATTGTGACAAGAATCCAATGTCTTATAGTGTTCAGATAAAATTAAAGCTACATCTTTTCCTTATGGGGATTGTTTCTCCCTATGTATATTGGTATCAACAAAATACTTTCACATTCAGAGTAGAAAATTGTTGATTGGAACTTCGTGAGCAGATTGTGCCGCAATGAGAAATGCCTTTGTTTCTGTGGTGTCCACCCCAAATCCTGCATCATTTCAGTGACAATCTCTTTCCTGTTTCATAATAAGACATGATGTGCTTCCTTTCCAGGGACTTTCTCAACATACTCTGTCAATCCTGTCTGACAAGACCCTCAACACAAAGCAGTATTCTGAAAGAGGCTGGAAAAGCATAGTGTAGGCAGTCTCTTTAGTAGATCTGTTACATTTTCTAAGTGTCCTACCAATTAATCTCAGTCTATGGTTAGCCTTCTGCACAACAGTTTCTATGTGTTCCTTCCAATTTAAGTTTTTCATAATTGTAATTCCTACATTTTTAGTTGAATTTATGGCCTTCAGATTTGACTGATTGACCCCGTAACCTAAGTTTAACGGATTCCTTTTAGCACCCATCTGGATGACCTCATACTTCCCATTATTTAGGGTCAATTGCCAGTTTTTGAACCATATAAATATCTGTGCTAATTGATTTTGCAATGTGTTTTGATCTTATGAAGTCTTTATTATTCAATAAATTGCAGTATCATCTGTAAACAACCTGAGACAGCTGATCAGATTGTCTCCTAAATCATGTATATAGACAAGGAACAGCAAAGGGCCAATAACACTACATTGCGGAATGCCAGAAATCACTTCTGTTTTACTCAATGACTTTCCATCAATTACTACGAACTGTGACCTCTCTGACAGCAAATCAAGAATTCAGTCACATAATTGAGACGATATTCCATAAGCAAGCAATTTCACTACAAGCCACTCACGTGGTACAGCGTCAAAAGCCTTCTGGAAATTTAGAAGTACAGAATCAATTTGACATCCCTTGTCAATGGCACTCAACAATTTTTTCACACAAGTAAAGAGCTAGTTCTGTTTTGCAAGAGCAATGCTTTTTAAATTTGTGTGGACAGTGTGTCAATACATCATTTCTTTTGAGGTAATTCATAATGTTTGAACCCAATACATGTTCTCAGATCCTGCTGCATATCGATGTTAATGATATGGTACTGTAATTTAGTGGAGTAGTCTTACTACCTTTCTTGAATACTGGTGTGACCAGTACAGCTTTCCAGTCTTTGTGTGCTGAACTTTCTTTGAGCATACAGTTGTAGATGATTGTTAAGTATGGATCTATAGCAGCAGCATATTCCAAAAGGAACCTACCTGGTATACAGTGTGGACTAGAAGACTTGCTTTTGCTAAGTGACTGAAGTTGCTTCACTGCTCCAAGGATATCTACTTCTACATTACTTGTGCTGGCAGCTGTTCTCGGTTCAAATTCTGAAATATTTACTTCATCTTCTTTGGTGAAAGAATTTTGTAAGGCTATGTTTAGTAACTTCACTTTGGCAGCACTGTCATCAATAGTGTTTCCATATTCTCTTGAACCTCTGTACATTGCTTAATAATGATATCTTCTACTCTCAATAATGTCTGCTATACTACAATGGGTAAGCTCTATGTATGTTGTAACTAATGTCAATTTTTTTTCTTTCATGAGGTCTTTTCTTTCTATTCTTTACCTAGATACCAAATTCTTTCACCACATATATGATGAGAAGATAACCCATTCATCTTGAACCTGAAAGTACTTGTATGAATGTATTCAGTATTGATTAATGGATTTGTCATTGGATTTGCAACCTCTTATGCCCTTACAAGAGACGTTGTGTGATTATGGTGAGAGTTGTGTGCATTTATGTGTATATTGTGTATTGTCTTATATATGAATATACAATGAAGAGCAAAACCAGAATTAGAGTGCTGTAAACTAGATTTAGGACTGATTCTGTTTCCATCCTCTTTGGTGAGACTAATGAAGCAATAATTTAAAACAGTTGTTATATTAGTACTGTGTATGTAATATTTTAATATTTGTTAAAGTACAGATTTCTGTTGTATACTGATGTTTCCACCTGCTGGTCCTGTATGGGTCATCATTTTCGTCTTATCGTTTACCTCTTGATGCTGCGAAAACACATCTTTGGTCCATTTTTTATTTATCCACTTGAACCCAAAACCTACACATTGGTTGTTGAGCCACCCTCAGTTTCTCAATTTCTTTTCATTAAATACTCATGTCTTACTACCCTAATTCAAAACTCAGAATATACAATTTTCTTTTGAGGCATGTAAGAAACATTGTTTTGACACTGTTTAGTTCATGACAGTCACTTCATGCTTTTATACTATCCAATTTACTTACCTCCTTTGCTGTTTAGGAAGTCATTGTCTCCAGCTGCTGCCAATCAATCTGTTTGACATTGTGGTTAATTTATTCTAATTTTTTTCATAACTTGATTGTATGTTTTTTTAGTCTAGTAATTAATTTGCAACCACTGTTTTGAAATTTACTCTAGAACATTTGTGTATTAATTGTTGAAATTTGTGGATGAAACAAGTGTGTTTTGTATTTGTTCCACAAACACTTATTTCTCCCTCACCTTCTAAGTTTAAACCTTTTGCTGCCGTGGACATACATACACATCCTGCACCTCCATATCCCATGTCCTGTGGACATGCATAACTTTTCTGGTTGGCTTTTCCTCTGGTGGTATTAAACATGTGTATTCATCCTGAGTAGCCATCCTCTCACTGCTGCAATATATGGGCTAAAATCAACTGTACACAATTTTTATCCAAGGTGTTTTTACCTCTGCAGACACTTAAAAATTTCTTGCACTTTTTTCCTGCATTTTATGTAGCACAATAACTATGATGTGTAACAAAAAGAAATTCAGTGCTTTATGTAATGAGTACATCAAACTGAAAGACATATGTACAAAAATAATTTTTTTTCAGCAAATAGTCTTCTTAAAGTTGTATGGTACATATTTCAAAGGTCTGGTGCATATTAAACAATATCGTGATGAAATATGCTGCACTTCCATGCAGCTTCTCTCTCTCTCTCTCTCTCTCTCTCTCTCTCTCTCTCTCTCTCTCTCTTTCTCTCTCCCTCCCTCCCTCTCTCTTTCTCTTTTCTGTTAATACTGATTGGTAAGTGTCCCAAACTAACCAACAACATTCAAGAACAGGGAACACGTCGTTTTGTATGCTACTTCTTCCACGTATAAATTAAATTTCCTTAAGATTCTCCATTGAATCTCAGCCTGGCATCTGCTTTTCTTGAAATTTGTTTCATGTGATCATTCCAGTTTGGGCCATGCCAAATAGTCACCTCTAGGAGGTTTTTGGTGTTTAATGTTTCCAGTGATTTTTTGCCAATAAGTCAATCAATCAATAATGGTTCTGTTTCTCTATTTACACCTTTGTATTACATTTATTTATATTCAGAGCCAACTGCCAGTTCCTGCTCCAATCATTGATCCACAGGAGGTGTTTCTGTAATTTGCTGCAGTCATCTATCATTGCAAACCCACTGCAGACAACAGTACCATCTGCAGGAAGCCTTATAGGTATTCTGACGTTAGCTGCTAGATCAACTATGTGTACTGTACTCTGTGATGGCCTCATAACACTTCCTTGAGGTACTTAAAAATATCTTTACATTTCTCAGTTCCATCCCATTAAGAATAATGTGTGAAATTCTGCCTCTTGGGAAATCCTGGCTCCAATTCCAAATCTGGTTCAATATTTGGTATTCTCTTATTTTATTAACCAAATGTCAGTGTGGAACTGCTAAATGCCTCCTGGATGTTAAGGAAGACAGTATGAACCGAGTGCCTTTGTCTGTGGTGCTCTGAATTTTATTCAGCAAACGAGTGATGTGTTGTTTCAAAATCCTATTTAAGGAATCCATATTGGTATTTATAGAGGATATTTTCATTCTCTAGAAATAACACAGTGTATGATCACAGCCTTTTTTTAATAATGCTACAACAAATTGACATCACCAGTGTAGGTCTGTAATTATGTGGATCAGTTCAATAACCCTTCCAAAAGTGGGAATGACCTGAGCATTTTTCTGACCACTTGGTACCCTTCATTCCTATAGTGAGAAGGAGAGAAAGTTCTCTGTAGAATCTGATAGGTATCTCATCTGGTCCAAATGCCTTTCTATTATTGAGCAATTTTAGTTGGTTTCCTGTACTGTGATCAATTATTTCCACATCTGCCATTTCAACAAATTGCGGTGATTATGAGGAGAAGGTCTATCATGATATTCCAAGGTGAATACAGAGTGAATGAATAGATGATTTCAATCTGTGTAGTTTCTTTACATAAGGTCAATACTTCTCAGAAATTTTAGTCAGTTCCCTTAGCAAAATTTTACTTTTACCATCCCACAAAATTTTGCTCTTCATGTACTGGTTCATGGTGTATTCTAACATCCCTCACAACCTGGCTTGCTGTGTACTGGTCTAATGCGTACTGTACTATCCTTCTGAATTTCATCCATTTTTGTTTTACATCTTGGTTACCTGAGCTGTATATTTGACATCAAATACTTAGCTATTTTGCAAGTTCCTATCATACTTGTTGAGCAAACATATTTCATAATTTTATCAACATTTCTTGTATCACCTGTAGATAGTGATGTTGTAACAGGCTTATGATCACTAACACCCTCCTCTACATTAACTGAAGTGACATGCTTGGGCCTGTTAGTTACTTTGAATTGCAAAATATTACCCTCACAAGTTAACTCTCTATGTGTTCAAAGCAATTAGGCACTAGTTTTGGTTGCATGACTGTCTCCTTCCATAGCTGAAAAGTATAAGTCCCCCAGCCCCTATTACATTGTCATGGTAGGGAAGCATATATTGCTCCAGTTTTTTCTGAAATGCTCTGCAATTTGACTCCTGAGTAAGATGATCTATTATAGCATGCAAGTACAGTGCTTGAAAATCTCAGGTGCTTATCTATAGCCAGATTATTTCAGATTTGGTTTCTGTTATAGCTTCACAGGTGTTATAGGGTTCTTTCGAGGAATCAGTGGTAGCATCTAGCCTATCATTTTGATATATAGGGTGAAGCAAAATTTTCATACTCGGGCTTCGCAGCATGGTGCCTCACATGCCTGCAATAAAAAAATGTCTCTCACAAAATGTCATCTGGTGAGTACATCTGGCAGAAAATGGACATTAAAGAGTGGCTGTCTGGCAGTGCTGTAATCACACGTATGCTAACTGCCGCTGTCAATGCATATTGCTGGTATAGCATAGTTGGTGCAGTCGATAACATTTGGGTTAGCATGCAGGAGGTCAAGGGTTCGTCCTGGATTAAGGTGCACATTTTTTTTTTTTATTTGCTAGCTTCATTCTGTAATATATGCCATTTCTTAGATCACATGTATCCTAAACTTACAACATTTTGTAATGCTGAACATAACAAATACATGGTTAGACAAATAAGAAATAGACAGTTAAAACAAATGACCTGTCATAGAACAGACTAACTACAAAACCAAAATTGATTTGGAGATGCTAAAGATGATAGCACAGTACAATAACACAACATCTACTTGTCATTTATACTACATGTAATATCAGTGTTCAGATGTCACACATTACCAACCAGTGACAATAATACTGTCCATGTTAATGATCACATGACTTTCAGAACAGAATTTATTGTCCTCAGATGAACAGATGCTCAAAGTGACCTCCATACACGTCTAAACATTGTGCAACCTGCCGGATCATACAGATCTGGACCCTTTGCAGCAAATCTGCATCAACAGTAACAACAGCAGCTTACACAGTTCTTCCACATTCGTCAACAGAGTAGAGTTCACGTGGTCCTTTAGGTGTCCCCACAGAAACAAATCCATGGGATTCATGTCAGGAGAAAGCAGTGCTTATACAACTGGACCTCTTCATTTGAGCCATTACCCTGGAGATGTTCTGTCCAAGCACGTTAATTCCAGAGTGTGGAAGTGCACCATCGTGTTTGAACCATATCCTCTGCCAAACATGTAGTGGAATATTTTCCAGCACATCAGACAGATAGTTTGAGAGGAATGCATGATACCTTACTCTCAAAGGTGCAGCTCCAGATGGCGAAACAAATTTTTATCTGGTTGGAGCATATTCACAAGCAGCAACAACAGCTTGGTTTTCTGATGCATCAGACCAGAAGCGTGTCCACATATTAATCATTTGTGTATGCCATGCATCTGCCACACTGGTTTAGAGGTTTAGAATGAGAAAATTCAATATGTGTATGGGTGTAAATTGGAGTCTCTCATGGGTGTCTGGTGGACAGAGCATACAATATAAACATGCCATTGGTCCTGCACACTATTCCACATAATACGCAAGCCCCTCCAACAGATAATTGTGAAATTTTCCGTTTTGAATTACCCTGTCTCCCTAATGGTAATAGACATGATGTTTCCACAAACCCATCAATACAATAATAATAATAATGTTGCATTGTGATACACACTAAACAGCATGTGGTTACCAGACTCAGTGTTGAAATGCATAATTAGTGGAACCACGGTGATACATACAAATAGTAACCAAGTTTGGACATTATTCTCAAAGCACATCGTTAGTCCTACTGGTAAGATAAAACCCTAACAAAATGCATCTGAATGAAACAAGATTATTAGTTGTTACTAATTTATGGAACCATTGGAGGAGGGTACAAAGAAAAAAGTTTTCGCATCTAGTCCTTGAAGTGGTGGGAATAAATTCACACCCATGATGTGGAAAGGGCTTCTTTCAAAGCTTACTAATCTTCCATTGCTTCGGTTGTAGTATGAAGTTGTAAATGTTTTCTAGAGGGCCCGCTGGCATTGCCGTTGACAATTCAGATGCCCGGTACCATACCACCTGGACTACATTTACCAAATAAAAACTTATTCTCCAACCCAGGATCGAACCATCGACCTCCTGCATGCTAACCAAAACTCTACAACAGAGATAATGTATGCTGTCAGAGGAAGCTACCATACATGTGGTTACGGTGTTACCAGATTGGCACTCTTTAACATCATTTTTCTGCCAGATGTACTCAGCAGATGAAATTTTGTGGGAGACAATTTTTTATGGCTGGTATGTGAGGAGTCGTGGTACGAAGCCCGAGTGCACAAATTTCACTTCACCCTGTGTATTCCAACCTGAACTTGTTGTTATTCATCTCTGATTTGAGCCAGTTTTCTGTTCCTAACACTATGGGGACATTTATTTCTTTACTAAGCAATACCATTTCTTGTGCATTGCCATGGATATTCCTGCAGTCTGCTAGTATGGTATTAACATTTTATCTTTATGATCTGCAAAGGCAAATATTCACCTCTCAAAGTAAGAAGGCTGATCCCCCTGTATTTTCAGCAGGCAACTCATTGCCCATAAGGAGGTATTTCTTTAACCTAAAAAACCTCTATTTTCATGGCACACATGCTCCAATATCCTAGTAGTCACACGCAGTACATAAATGAAATGAAATGAGTATATGGTATCATTGGCCGGGAGGCAATATTCAGGAAAGTTAGGCTGACAAGTGCAAGTCTTATTTCATTTGATGCCACATTGGGTGACTTGCGCACCAGTGATGAGGATAAAATAATGATGAGGACAACACAACACCCAGTCCTCGAGCAGTTAAAAATTTCCAACCCATCTGGGAATCGAACTTGTGCCCATTTGCATCAGAGGCGAGCATGTTACCACCCAGCTAAGCAGGTGGACATCCCCAATACTTATCATCTGTGACGTAATCTGTTATTTAATTGGAAGTAATATTTAAATGAGTTGTAGCTCCATCACGCAGGATGTGTGTGTTACATAAACAGCAAAAAATGTGTTGTAGCTGATCAGAGTATTGGATACAACAGTTTGCCCTATAATACTCACCAGACAGTCATGTGATCAAAATTTCTTGTTGCAACTACATGTCTTAAGGGGAACAACAGTGTGACAGACAAAAATATTGCTCAAATTCTGTATTTTTTTCTACAAGTTGGAATGCAGAAGAGAAATGGGGTTTGCTGCAATGAATAAAGCATACACAGAAGTATTTATTGCTTTATTTTTTTTTATTATTATTATTGAAACTGGGAGTGATTTTCCAAGTCAGCACTGAAAGGAGGTAGATCAAATGTTGGCTCTGTAACTCTGGTTGTGGTTACCTGTAACATGAAATTAACATATCACCCTGATCATTACAGATGTAATTTTAGTTCGTTGTAGAGATTTGGAAGGAAATTTGGCAAAACTGAAAATATTAGAAAAACAGTCCATTTTTGGGTCCCTTTTTTTGGCCAAAAATAAAAAAAAAAATACTAAATATCAACATAAAAAAGCAGCTGTGATGAACTAAACAAAATTAAATTTCCTTCAAGGGAGACAAAAAATTATTAAAATCAGATGAAAATTGTGAAGTGGGTGATGACAACCATGTTGAAAAATATGGTTTTGGGAAGAAGGTGTTTAAAGTTTGGCAAGTATTTATCATATAAAAAAGGGACAAATCTTGAAACTTATGGGATATCATTGACGCCTGGTCCATAATAACTATTGCTCCAGTGGATGGCCACTTTTTTGCTACTTTTACCACCTCATAGTATTCGTTTGCATCATCAAAGTCCTTTTTGGTGCTGAGCACATCACTGCTGATGTCTATTTTCACAGAAACAGCACATTTCACTGCCAATTCTGATTTAAAGGGGAATTCTGCAAATGCATTAATGCAGTATGGCCAGTATTGAATAGAAATGTGTCCACATTTGAAGCAATGTTTACAATTTCGCTTTGGCTCGATGTTATTTTTGGAGCATATCTCCAAATGAGACTATTGAAACTTTTCTTCATATTTTGAGTAAAAGCACCCAAACAATGATCCCACAAATCAGGTTTACTCAAATTGGTAAAAATAGGGAGTGTGGGTGCAAAATTGTCTGTCTAACCCCAGTGTGTCTCATGCACACTCAGCTTCAAATGCTAACAGTATCATTACTTTTTGGAGTTCATGCATAATATTTTGAGGAGTAATTCTTTCGACTGTCACTCTTAACCTGACACAAGGGTCATCATCATCAACATGAAGCCCAATCTCCTCTGGTTACATCCCCTCTCACTTCTACACGGCTCCTTAACATGATAATGAATTGCATCAAATGTGTGTACAGCAGAAGTCTGAAAAATAAATCACATTGCCATTTATCAGAGGGAGTTGGGAGTAACAGCAACTGAAATGGATGGATAACATATAGTGGTCAGTAGAAAAAGATGGCAGATGTCCCTCACTCTGATTTCTTACAGATAACTTGGCTTTGACACATCTCTGCACAGAGCACTGTTTATTTATTTATTTTTAGTTTATTTATTTGTTTGTCCTTGGGCCATTCAATACAACAGTATCAGGTGTGTTACATACATTACAGAAATAATATACAGCCCAGACACACTAATATGACCACCACCTGTGTTTGACATCACAATGCAGTAACCACATTCAGACAGCAGGTGACAACACTAGCAGTGGAGGTTATGTAAATGATGTCTGGGGGACATGGGAAACAGTGCATGTGACATAATAATTTACAAATGGAGGGATTTATTTGACATCCAAAAGGGCGTCATAATTGTCCAGGGGTGGAAGCATTTTCAAAATGGTTAAGTTTGTAAGCTATTTGTGTGCTGTCATGATTTAAGTATGCTGTACATGGGAAAATGGTGCTATCAAAAACTGGTGCCAAGCATTTCTTGTACACCATGGGCCATACAAGACAGGGGTAAATGCCAGGTGTGACATGTGCATGATCAAACAGATGTACTACTGTTGAGCCACTGACTTTTGAGATGAACCAAGGGGCTAGCAACTTTGCCAGCCCAATGACCGTTCAGAGAACGTTGCTGCATGTAGGATCCAGAAAGTGTACCTGTTTCATGTACCCATGCTGACTGTGATTCATCAGTGATGAAAGCTGCAATTTTGCAGACCTCTAGTGCAACTGGTAATCTGCTGATTAGGGACTGGTGGCCTCTTCAGATGAATCTTTCTTAATGCTCCATAGGACAAATCACCATTGGCATGAGTAATTTGAAACATATGAAAGAAATGATGTCCAGGCTACAGGAAAGAACATTATAGTGTGAAGAATGTTTTTATGGCAGTCCCTGGGTTATCTCATCTTTCTGAAAGGCACAATGGATGAACGTATATAAGCATCTATCCTTGGGGACCATATCAACCCCTAGATGCAGTTTGTTTTTTCTCGGCACAATGGCACCTACCAGCATGATGATACAACATGTCGCCCAGCTCGCAAATGTACTTCCATAGTTCAAAAAACACCATGATGTGTTTTCTGAACTCACATGACCACCTAACTCTCTAGTTTTGAGCTCAATTGAGAATCTGCACCATTTTGAACAGTAGGCTTCAGCAAATTATTTCCAAACCTTAAATATGTATATTTAAAAGTGCAAGATACATTACCTCACTATCAAAACATTTCTTCAATGACTCAGGAGTTTCTAGCATAAACATTCCTTTGTGCAATAATAATGATTTTTATATCAAGCTATAAGAAAGTATCACTCAGTTTGGTCACAAATTATGTGTAACACTTTAAAAAAGTGTAGTCATGTAGCTGTACAGCACTTCACACTGCTTTTTTATTGTTTTCTTAACACATTAGGTTTAACATGGATTGCAGCATAAAATGATTTTGATTTAGCTCTTCAGGCTCCCCTTTTTTATTCAATTTGTTGCTCAGTTTCAGTTACTCCTCCATTTTTTTCTTAGCTCTTCTTTGCAAAGTGTTTGATTTAGAACATTACTCTCAGAATCCTGCCCTCTCATGTATATATTGTGTTGAGTATGTGTGTGTGTGTGTGTGTGTGTGTGTGTGTGTGTGTGTGTGTGTGTGTGTGTGTGTGTGAGTGTTTAATGCATGTTGTAAGCAACTGTTATCTAAGTTTCAGTGGATTAAGTTACTAACTAGATAGTTAATGTACCAAAATATGTATGTAATTGAGGTCATTGTTCTTAAATATTCTAAATTTGATGTACATGTGTATATTTTCTTTTTTTCTGACCTACTGTTACAAATGTAAAGCAATGCTTTTGCTCTTCAAAGCAATTAGAGGAGAATTTTTTTTCTTGTATGGCTTGGAAGGTTTGTTGGATAAGTGTCAAACTATAAGTCCAAAGGTCCAGTGATGACAGTTCTGAAATCTTTCTATCAGTTATTTCATTTCTCACCCTTGACAGTGATTCAGATATATTAAAAATTCGAAATGACATCATAATCTGGAACCTCATTGGACTGCAGGTCATCATAAGATCAGATTGAGAATGAGTTCTAAACTTCGAAGAAGTCCTAAGGCATACTACCCGTAATTTATTTCTAACCAACTCTTGATTGGAGGGGAGGAGGGGAGCTTTACCATATTTCTTATCGATAAAAGAAAAGAAAAGTCTTACTTGGGTAATTCTTTTCTGATACTGTTTTAAATATCTTGTGTACTCTGTCTTGGAACAGAAATTCCTTTCACTAATCCATTTATCTATTACAAATTGATGACTGTGGGGAGACTATCTTTTCACACAAGTCAGTTATTAATTGACAGCATTAAATCATTTCACACAGTGATTAACATTTTGTATTTATGATTCCTTCAACAGAGAATTCCAGTGGTAATAAAAGGGAAGTAAAAAGAAATGCATTGAATAAAATGTATATAAATATAATATGCTGTCAGGGGATATTGTTGTAGCTTGCTGGATTAATCAGGTCCAAAATGATACAGTCTAACTCATCACTGGCCAAACTGCATCATTCCAAAAAGTAGCCCCTTCTCTGGAGTTAATTAGCACTGTTTATGAGAATTTTTATTTTCATAGTGTCTAGCAGTAAATATCATGCAGATCTGAATCAACATGTCATACAATATGATGCGTGGTTGGGAAGTTTGTTTTGAGGTAAAGTTATTCTTTCATGTCAGCCAGAGGTGGAATGGTCAGGACAGAGTAAACATTATGACCGACAAAGTAAGCGGATACACACAAGACACAAAGTGAAAAATCTTGTCGGCAGGTTCGAATCCTGCCTCGGGCATGGATGTGTGTGGTGTCCTTAGGTTAGTTAGGTTTAAGTAGTTCTAAGTTATAGGGGACTGATGACCACAGCAGTTGAGTCCTATAGGTTTTTTTTTTATCTTAAAGTACGATTTCAGTGTGTTACTGTTGGTATCTAATAAGAACCATAGCAATTAGTAAATATGCCAAACATTTCTTACTACCTCATTTTGAAATGTTTCGTTTTGCAACATGTGTAGATATTTCTGAAAACATTTATTTTTGTGCTATAGTTAGGATCAATAAATGTATTTTTAAGTTCACTTGTAAATTTAAGCATCATAGCAATTATTTTTTTATTGTTAGGTTGAAGAAGAAGGTGTAGCATCTATGCAAGAAGTTGTAAATTTGGAGGAGGAAAATGAAGGGGAACAATCAGCTTCCTCAAAGGTAAGTTAGAAGTTAATTTTCATATTATTAGAAAATGAAATCTTTTTTTAAAAACACAGCATGGGATAATGATAACATTATAAAAGGGAAATGTGCTAGTCACAGTGTCGTTTAGATACTGAGTAGCAGAGAGGCTCAACAAGAAGACTGTCTTTTTGTAGTGTCTATTTGTGATACATCATCTCCACTGCATGGTGAGTAGCAACTTTCCTCTTTGTTACATTAACATGAAATCTTGGCTAGATCACTTTAGTGCATAAATGTAACAGTTGCAATTGGGGAACTGCAGGACAGCAATTGTAATAATTGTGAATCCTGTAGACAGTAGATATTTGCTTGAGACTTTTTGTCAAGTTGACAAAAATGTTCTTTGTTATAATGGTAAAATTTGAAAGAAATTTATCACATATAATGCTACAAAAAAAGATTATAAGCTGGTTAATCTTTGATGAGACAAGGAATTAGTGATCCTCACAGGAGTCTTTTGACAACTGAATAACATGATGATCCTATATGAAAAATGTTTCTGCTCCAGTTCTGGTGTGAAGTTATTAAGTTTCATAGTGATAACTAACTCACAGCAAACAAACACTGTACCATAGTAAAATATGCTTTGTTGGACATACTGTCAGAAAACCAGTGCCATCAGAAGATAAACATTGCCAACAAAAAGAGTAAAGTATCTAGAAGATCTGGTCAGTTCTCAATGTAACTTTGTACACATGTACACCATGTGTGGGTTTGTAAGTTATTAATGTTACAGTTCTCTGTGATAGGTATAATGGTTACTAGAGTGCTTTAGTTTCTTTGTGTTTATTGTTTCCAGAATGAAATTCTCACTCTGCGACAAAGTGTGTGCTAATATTGTCATGTAGAGGAAGGTGTAATTAGATGAATGACGAACACTAACTTGATTTAATGAAGGTTTATTCAGCCCTTCCACATACACGAGCGCTGAGTGAACTGCCTCTGGCCAGAACACATACAGTATATAAACAGCTACAGAACATTCCAGTACAGTGAGTCTTGACATTTGTGGATACTTCTACACTGTACTCAAACCAAATATAGAAATTAAATTTGTACAATCCAGGTGAGTTTTGAACTCACGGCCCTCCATACCACATCCACTACACCATGGTGCTACTCAGTACCTTATGCGACACTGCTCCCTCCTTAACAGAACAGCATCTTGGTGTTCCCTCATCCTAGTCTGGGAATGAGTCATTGGTCCTACATACTTCGGCTCCTGATGACTGATTCTTGCTCTGGTGGTGATCTTCTTAGAACTTCTTTTGCTGCTGTGCTCTTCTTCACCTTTCTGCTTGGTACCTATAGCTGGAAATTTGAATTTACTCTGGGTTACAGGATCCCTATAGGGCTTCATTTGAAGGATGTGGACCGTATATCTGATCCAGGATGGTGGCTTGCGTCATTTTCTTGGGGCTGCAACGTGCAGATTTGAGCTAACTGCTTAGCTTCCTCAGCTTTGGTTAACACCTGGCTGATGTAGTCTTCATCCACATCATCAGGATGTAATGGAAACACAGTGTAGTCACCTCACGCCTATGCACAAAAATGCCGAAAATCCTATGGTACCTTGTTTGGCTGTGTTGTAGACAAACGTCGTGAAAGGTAGCACCTCATCCAAGTTCCTCTGCTCAAAATTGACTAACATTGATAGCATGATGGCCAAGGTATTATTAAGGCATTCAGTAAGCCTGTTAGTTTGTGGATGGTAGGCAGTAGTCATGTGATAATAAATGTTGCACCAACAGTTTATCTCTGTCACAAGATTTGGTTGAAAAACTTTCCCTCGATCTGTAATTAATGACCTTGAGGCACCGTGTTTTAATATGTCTTCCACAATGAATTTGGCTACCTTGGATGCTTCAGCTGTTTGTAATGGCATAGAGTGTCAGATAATCAGTGCACACAATAAGCCATCAATTGCCACTAGCAGACATTGGAAATCTTCTGAGGGGGTCAATCCCAACACACTGTAAAGGCGTTTTGGCTGGTGGAATAGGTATGAGTTGGCCAGGTGGAATAGGTATGAGTTGGCCAGGTGGTTTCTGAGGAACTGCCTTTCTCCTCTGGCACTCTCGACAGTGCGACACATAGTGATGGACACTCCTAAATAAACCTGGCCAGAAAAGTCTCTTGCGGATTCTATCATATGTCTTAATAAATACCAAATGTCCTGCCTCGTGTGTGTCATGGAATTTCTGTAGAATATCTAAGTGCATGTGTTTAGGAATCACTGCTAGCCACCTCTTTACCTTAAATTGTCCTTTCACATCCTCTGACCGATTTTATGCATGCGTAATTTGAGATATCTTGGCGTCCGTCTTCTGCTCATCAGAGAGATCCTGGAGTGCAGTGAGACGGTCATTATCTTCATCAAAGTCTTCATGGTGTTGCACAGGGTTTCTTGAGATACAGTCAGCATCTTGGTGTTTTCTTCCATTTTTGTCCACTATGGTAATGTCATATTCTTGAAGAATAGTACCCATCCTGTTGGAACCTTAAGACCTGTCAACCAACAAAGTGATTGATGGTCTGTGACAACTGTGAATGGCCTTCCATAAAGATACTGTCAAAATCTGCACATGGCCCAAATCACAGCAAAACATCCTCTTTCTGTGGTTGAGTAGTTTCTCTTGGGTTTTGTAAGTGCTCTAGAAGCAAAGGCTATAAGCTTCTCTTTTCCATCCGAAATTTGCACCAGAACAGCACCGATACCATACCTGCTGTCATCTGTGTGCAGTTCTGCAGCTGCTTTCTCATCATACAGAACAAGTACATGATCAGTTTTCAGACCTTTTCACAGCACATTTAAAGACTCTTATTAAGTACCACCCCATATAAATTTAGCATCAGCTTTTAACAACTCTTGGAGTTGCCTGGCTTAGATACAAAGATCTTTGATAAAATGACAGTAATAAGAACATAATCCGAGGAAGCTTCTCACATCTCTAATACTTTTAGGAATAGGAAATTCCATTATAGAACTTAACTGGCCCCACATCTTCATTTGACACAAGGTGTCCAGGTATTCTGATTTCTTTTACTCCGAAGAGACACTTTCTTGGATTATCTTTCAGTCTGCCTTGTTGGAGACACTTAAGAACAGTCCTCAGTCCCCTTATATGTTCATCAAATATTTCTGAGAACACTATAATGTCATATAAATAACAGAGACACATTGTCCACTTCAGGTGCCTTAGAAGATTATCCATCATACATTCAAAAGTTGCTGGTGCATTACACAAATTCGATGTTCCCCTCTCTGGCTCATTGGTTGATGGTCTCCAGTGCTAATCCAGTGCTTCACCATCAATATGTCTTGTATGCTCTTCACCTGTGGATTGAAGCATTCAGAGAACTCTTGAAGAGTGGCAAGTAGCTTCTTCATTTGTTCCTTAAAAAGATCTAGTGATAGTAAAGCTAGAAGATCTTGTCTCATAGTTGTAGCACTAATTTTGCCCACAGATTTGGCATGGGAGGTTTCTACAATGCTCAGTTGTTCTTCAGTTAATAGCTCAGAAGTTGCAATGCACATGCGTCTGGGAAGGATCTGCAATTCTTGGTAACCATTAACCATCCACAATTAACCAAATCCCTTCTTAAATGAGACTACAGAGGCAGGGGTGACCAAATTCTTCTTCAGTGGTATGGTTCTCTTACATTCCATGGTTTGAAGCATGGCTTGACATGTGATAGTTACCTTTCTAGCACTGACTGCAGGAATGGTCACTTTATCCAGCACACATAGTCTCCACACACTCAGATGTGCATCTTCGTGTCAACAGTACTAGGGGGGACCCAAAAATAACCGGAATTTCTTTCAAGAAAGTGTATATTTAATTGTTTTCAAATACAACCTTAATCTGCTTCGAAGTACTCACTATTAGCATTAATAAACTTGTCCAAACATTCATTCCAGTGTTTGAAGCACGTTTTAAATTCATCCTCTTTGATACCTGCTAGCACTTTCATGACATTGCATTTTATGTCTTCCACATCCGCAAAAAGTTTCCCTCTCAAGTCTCTTTTCTTCCTCGGGAATAGGAAGAAGTCCGAGGGTGTTAAATCCAGCAAATAGGGCACGTGGGTCATGTTAGTCATCTTTGTTGGGGCCAAAAACTGGCGAATGCTGAGAGCCGTGTGCATGGGAGCATTGTCATGATTCATGAACCACACTCCAGAATCCCACAAAGTCGGACGTTTTCATGACAAACTTCTGTAAAGCTGTTTCTTAACCTCCAAATAGAATTGTTGGTTTACTGTCTGGTTTTCAGGGACAAATTCAGAGCGTGCGATCCCTTTGATGTCAAAAAAACAGATCAACATCGTTTTCACGTTTGATTTCACTTGTCAAGGTTTTTTTGGTCGCTGTGAGCCAGGTGACTTCCATTGTGATGACTGTTGTTTATTTTCTGGATCACACCCATAGCACCATGACTCATCACCTGTAATGATTTTGTTGAAACATATAGATCATCTTTGAACAAGTCCTTCATTTCGAGACAGGCTTGAATGCAATGATCCCTTTGATCTCCGGTAAGAAGCTTTGGCACGAACTTTGCTGCCATTCTTTGCATCTCCAAATCGATGATCAGGATGTGCTGAACTGAGCTCCAGGACAACCTGGACAAGTTCTTGAGTTGGTCGATTGTCCTGTGTTGATCTTCACTGATGAGATCATGGATTTTGTGGAAGTTGTCTTAACTTGGAGCAGTTGAAGGTCAACCGGAATGGGGCTGATCTTCAACCACCATTTCTCCCTTTTTAAATCGAGAAAACCATTCGTACACTTTTACTAAGAGCATGGTCTTTGTAGGCTGTTTGAATCATTGCAACAGTTTCTGCTGCGTCCTGCTGAGCAAGAAACAAAACTTCACCTCTGCACGTTGTTCGTAAGAACTAACCATTTCCTTGTGTCACATCTGCACAGTACACACACTCAAAGAACTGTCAAAGAAACCACACAGCTCACTGTTGGATGACGCTGCTTGGCAGAATGACTCAGCAGAGCTCCTACAACAACCCTCTGGTGGCGCAACCTGCCACTACAAGTACATAATGTGCACCATTACAATTCTGGTTACTTTTGGTTCCCCCCTCATATCTCAGCTAGCCTTGCCTAATCTTCGAGGGACCACAATCTATAATTGCCTGAGAAGCTTTCATAAAGTGCCATCCAAGAATGATGTCATGACTACACTCTTGTATGACAGTGAATACTAAGGGCTGTGTATGGCCACTTATACCCACACAAATGGTACATCTTCCTGTAGCTTTTAACTATTACCCATTAGCCACCTTCAACAGAGATGTATTGTTGTTGACGAATATGGTTTTCTGCATCTGGCAACAGCACTTCTCTGAAATGTCTGAGTGTGATGCTCCATAGTCCACAACAGCTTGGACTGGTTGGCCATCCATGAGGATATCGACGTAGTTTCCTATCATTTTGTAGTGATCGACGGTGAAGGATTTTTCTCATATGCGGCCTCACCTCCAAGAAGGTCGCACTGTTTAGTCTACCAGATTTTGGCAGCTAGGTGATCAGCTGGAGCTTCTAAACGGTGATGGAGACTTTGATTGGCGTGTTGGGGTGCATGCTGTCCAGCGACTATCTTGGAGCGATGGTGACCTACGTTATCCTCCACAACATCTTCTTGTTCATCTTCGTCATCCCGGAGTTGACATCGGCAAAGATCAGTCTGTTGTCAACAGTGGAAACATACTGGCTGGTTACCCTGGGTCCACCTGATGTCAGTATTCCTTGGCGCCCAAACAGGTTCCTTGTGTGGCATTCTAGAAACGGAACTCCACCTGGGTCTCGACTTTTTCACTGTTTTAAAGGGAAATAAAGGTTGAGAGATTGGGTTCAATGTCTGTTCCACTTCCTCTCTTATGACCTCATGACGCGTCTTGGTTTTTTGCTTGCTGTGCAATCCATTTGCCTTTTGAACTTCCTCTCTCACTATCTGACAAAGAACACTTGTGAAATCAGTTGCTTCCTCCACCACAGACATCGATATAACATTTGGAAGCCATTGGAACTTCTTGCAAGTAATTCTTTTTTGATGCATTGCCTCAATATACCGGTACCATTTTATGAAGTCATCTGCTGTCAAAACCTCCTTCAGTAGTAGGGCTTGATACATGTCCTCAGCAACACTCTTCATGAGATGTGCAATGCTATCTTCCTCCTTCATTCTAAGACCCACTATTTTACACAACTCCAAGATGTCTTGAATGTTGTTTCTCCTGGACTGTGTGCCCTGCACTTTAATTTATCTTCAGCCTTACACTTCTGTCACCATGTGTCACCGAAATACTTGCACAGAGCCACCTGAACTTCCCCATGTTGTTCTCATACCATTGCTTGGCAGTGCCCCCCCCCCCCCCCCCAAGTAGAAAAATACACTAGCCAAACACACAGCGTCATCCCATTTATTAAATTTGGGTATACGCTCATATACCTTCAGCTACTTGTTTGGATCTTGGCCATCATCATCAGAGAACCTGGAAGGATGTCTCATGTGGTGGCACACAGCTGCTGTCATCGCAATGTCCTCATCTTCTTCTGTCTCTGATACATTGCAATCTGTTGAATAGGGCTCAAACTCAGGTTTCTCGCCACATAAACGTCAGCTCTGTCAAGGCCTGATGAGAGTCACTGTGTTGTCGATAATGTGCACTGTCACAAGTTCCAATACCCAGCGTCTCCACCAGAATAATGTCGCATAGAATAAGGTGTAATTAGGTGAATGAATAAGAGCGAAGAGCGAATGGACTCTGGTGAGAACACATACAATGTATATACAGCTACAGATCATTCCAGTACAATGAAGCTAACTTACTATGAATCTACCTTACAGTTACAAGAGTGTAGAGCGAACGGCCTCCGGCAAGAACACATACAATGTATATACAGCTACAGAATATTCCAGTACAATGAATACTTTGAGAATGCACTCAGACCGAATATAGAAATTAAAATTTTACAACCCAGGTGAGTTTTGAATTCACAACCCTCCATGCAACAGTTAAGTATCATATCCACTACACCACAGTACTACTTAGCTGCTGCTGTGACAATATGAAACTTCCTGCAGCTTAAAACTGTGCATCACACCAACACTTAAATCAGAACCTTTGCCTTTCTTAGATTCATGCTCTATCAACTGAGCTACAGAAATATGACTCACATCCCATCCTCACAGTGTCCCTTGTGGCAGTGTCTCATCTCCTACCTTTCTAACTTTGCAGGTATTCTATGGAAAACCTGGCCAGACTATCACTCTTGGAAGAAAGGACATTTGTGGAGACACATCTTAGCCATAGTCTGGGGGATGTTTGCAGAATGCAGTTTCCACTCTGTAGTGGATTATGCACTGATATAGAACTTCCTGGCAGATTTAAATTGTGTGTCTGACTGAGACATGAACTTGGAAACTTTACCTTTTGTGTACAAGTGCTCTACTCACTGAGCTACCCAAGCGTGAGTCACAACTCATCCTCACAGCTTCACTTCCAATGCTACCATGTCTCCTACCTTCCTAACTTTGCACAAGTTCTCTGCAAACCTTCCAAATTGGTCACACTTCAAAGAAAGGATATTGCTTAGCCACAGCCTGTAGGATGTTTCCAGAATGAAATTTTCACTCTACAGTAGAGTGTAAACTGATGTGAAACTTCCTTTCAGATTCAAACTATGTGCTGGACTGGGACTCAAACTTGGGATCCTCACCTTTTGCAGGCAAGTGCTCTCTTGACTGAGCTAGCTAAGCAAGAATGAGCCATCAAAGCATGAAAGGCAAAGGTCCTAAGTTTCAGTCTTTGTGTGGCATACAGTTTTGAATCTGCCAGGATGTTTCCAAAGCATGAAAGGCAAATGTCCTGATTCTGAGTCTCTGTCTGGCACTCAGTTTTGAATCCACCAGGAAGTTTTGGGTCAGGCCACACTCCACTGCAGAGTGAAAATTTCTGTCTGAAAACTTCTCCCAGTCTGTGGTTATGGCATGTCTCCACAGTAGCCATTCTTCCAAGTGTGCTAGTCTTAAGAAAATGGGAGAATGTCCACAAAGTTAAGAAGGTATGAGATGTAGTGGTAGAATTGATGCTGGCATGATGGTTCATGAGTCATGCGTGAGCTTCTCAGCAGCTCTAGAGCATTTGCCCATCTAAGGTGAAGGTTCTAAGTTTGAGTCTTGGTCTGATACACAGTTTTAATTTGCCACAAGGTATCATATCAGCATACACTCCACTGCAGAGTGAAAATTTCACTTTCAAAACATCCCCCAGGCTGTGGCTAAACCATGTCTCTACAATATAGTTTCTTCCAGGAGTGCAAGTATTGCAAGGTTTGCTGAAGAACATTTTCAAAGTTATGAAGTAGGAGACAAGGTACTGGTTGAAATGAAGCTGTGATGATGAATCATGGTTCGTGCTTGGTTATGTCAGTCAATGGAGCACCTGAATGTGAAAGGTCCCGAGTTCAAGTCTTGGTCTGGCACACCATTTTAATCTTCCAGGAAGTTTCATGTTCAGTGTTGCTACCAGGTTTGTTAGGGTATCCATGGAAGAGCCAAAGAAACTGGTACATCTGCTTAGTATTGTGTAGGACCTCTGGGAGCACTCAGAACTGCTGCATCCAGAAGGAATTGACACCATGAATCCAGCAGGGTTGTCCATAAATCCATAGGAGTATGAGGGGGTGGAGATCTCGTCTGAACATCACATTGCAAGGCACCCCAGAGATGCTCAATGGCATTCATGTCTGGTGAGCTTGGTGTCCAGCGAGAGCCAGGCATATGGTGTGGCCTTGAGTATGCCAGGGGTTAACCACATTGTCTCCTGCAGTTGGATGTCCACCTCAGCTACATTTGCAACTGTCATCCAGACTGTCAAATAGTACTTAGCCGCACTGTAGCCAAGGTCTAGTGCTAAAGTCCTCAATGAACTTGCTCTACAACCCCATGCCATTCTAGATAGTTTCAATGTGACAGCTTTGTGAGATTCTAGTTCCTGTTTTGTATGTCACAGGTGTGAGTTACATGTTAGTGTGTGATTTAATTTCACTCCCAGGTATTTAGGCTTATGCTCTGCCTAATGCATGGTCAGTCATAAAGGGTTGTAGTTTTCTATTTTCACCTATATTGTTATGTTGCATTTTTGCTGGTTGATTTGTTAGCATTTCAATAAAATTATTTACAAAAGTTGTAAGAAATATGACTTATGATACAAGCACTGGATGTAAGTAGTGGTCTCTCAAACTCTGTCCATCATTTTGTCTTCTAATTGTGGAAATATCTGATAATATGTGAGGTTGCTATTGCATCAGCAGTGCATTCTATGTGAGATAATTAGTTTAAATCTTACATGTAACAGATATTTTTTACAAGTTTTAGTATTGCACTTAGGGTATAGTTTTATCTAAAATGTAACTCAGCAGTAATGGATCTTTCCACCTATAAATGAGTAGTATGTTACATCATTTTTGATGAAGTTTAACTTCTAGTCTATGTAACAAGTATTAATTGCATTTCAACAGAGGTCTTTGGCATTCTGGCTTTCCTATATACAACATCATCACCTGGGACTGTATCCATCCCATGAAGTAGACAATACTAATGAGCCCATAATGCTCCAGTATTGTATCCACAAAATTCTTTTTATATTTGCTGGTATTTTCCCAGGCACATCATCAAAGATTTATACTGCATACAGAAAAAGTCACAGTGCAGATGAAAGTGTGTATTGCATGATCTTCACACATACTCATTGAAAAGGATTGTGATGTAAAACAAAAGAATGATAATTCAAAAGTCACTGCAGAACTGTATGTCACACTTTTGAACCCTGTCAGCACCAAAGCAGAATGAAAGTAGTTGCATAAGCAGTGAATTGCAGGGTGAGCTGGGATTCCAAGTGTCAGCAATACAAATTGCACAGCACTGGTTTTGTTAGCATGAGGATGAACTATTGCTTCTCTCATGGCCGCCACAGTAACCAAATTTCAGTGTTATTGAGCCTTTGTTGTCTTCTTTGAAGACAAGAGTGAGTGATCTCTGTCTGCCTCCTTCAGCATTACATGAACGTGTCACTATTTTATAGAAAGAATTTATTAAGATTTCCATGAGAACCATAGAGGACTTCTATTCATCCTTTATGAAATGACTTGAAATCTGTTTTGAATCCCGCCAGTTTCCCTACACTGTATTAGACATGATAATGTATTGGTTTTTTGGTGGTTCCATATTTTTATCCATCCCCTACATATTGACTTTATGAAAGAAAAAAACTTTTGAATTCTTTTGCAAGACTGGAAAGTGAAACTTCATTATCAAATATACTGATTGTTTCTTGCATTGTTGTCTTTATGTTAGTTTCTGCTTTATTCAGTTTTTTATGTGTCACTGACTTCGCATGAATTTGGTATGAAGCTGTTATTGCTTTTATTATCACTGTTTAACATGGCTGTTGATTTACAGTGGTCATTCACATTTGTCATTGTTTTTGTGTCTTCACATGGATCAAATTGCAAGATCAAAAATTGGAATTTGAGTACATCACTTTTGAACCTGGTGAGAAAGGAAAGTCTGCTCTGCAAAGACAGTAACTGTGATATCATAATAATTACTTTATTCTGAATGTGTAAATGTAGACTTTCCTGGCATATATAATTGATGAAAAGCACTCAGGTTTCCAGCTGTTTGGCAGTATTATAAAACTGCAACATTTTAATGAGTGACTTACTCATCATGTTCACCAAAGTGCTTATTTCAAATTGTTCCCAGTCTGCTGGCTGTCTATACTTTTTTTTTTTAATTACCATATAATATTTATTTAATTCTTTTGTATGACTAGCATACATATCCTCAGTCTTATACATATAGATTTCATCTTTTCTTCACAGGTTGGAGAACCACACTTGTGCTTCAGATGGAAAATATCAAAACAAAATGAGACTTGGCAGTTGAAACAGCAGAGTACATTAAGCGTACGTAAAATATTTTATCCTTTTGTGATTGTACTTATTGACCAAACACATATTACTGTAGCATCCCAGAAATGTAAGCTATGATACGTGTGAGGTGAAAACTGGTACAGCTGCAAGGCTGTGCAGTGACAACAACTGAACTGCCAGAGATCATTTATAAAGTACTATTTGACTGGGAAAACTTCGAGCAATGAAAAATGAACTTACTGACTGAAAGAGAGCTGCTTCAAGTTAACAGTGACATATGACAAACAGAGGTTACATTCAGTTAATTTCTTTTAGTTTTGGGGGAAACAATTTGTGCTCCAAAGCAAAAGTCTTACCAGTTTCAAAATACGCTCATGTTCAGAAAAAACAGAACTTGAACGACTGCAGAGAGGGTGTTCATATTCACATGAGAGGTACATTAGTATGTTCTGCAAAAATGATTAGCATTTCAGTCACCTTGGTTTAGCATTAGTTCTGTTGCCTAGCTGGCACAGGGTCCACCAAGCTGAAACTTTTGTTTTACCACATCCCACACATGTTTTATTGACAGCACGTCTGGTGATCCGATGGGCCAAGGCAAAATGGTAACATCTCGCGACATCAAGAAGGCACATGTTCATGCAGCAACATGTAGTCACACATTGTCTTGCTGAGTATTGGCATCTGGGGTGTTGTGCAGAAAGGGTATGGCTACAGGGCACATGATGTCATTCATGTAGGTCACATTGCTGACAGTTCCATGGAGGTGCACCAACTGTGATCTGTGATTGTATCCAATAGTACCCCACACTATAAGGCCATGAGTTGGCATAGTATGTCCTGTGCAAATGCAGTTACTGTGATGCCATTTACCCTGTCAGTGGTGAACTGAAATGCAGCCATCATTTTCAAACAAACAGAATCTGGATTTGTGTGTAAACACTGTCTGATGCCATTCCTGTCCCCAGTGATGTCATTCTGTACACCATTTCCATCCACCACATTTCTGCACATTTTTGAAAGGTAGAAGGAGAAGTGGACAATGCCCATATAACCCGTGCTGTAATATATGACAAACTGCCACCTCTGATAGTGTACGATGTGTTATGCTGTTCCACTATTGAGTAGAACCAAGGAACACAGATCTATCCTGCAATGCTAATTGGTTGAGGTATCGGTCTTCTCAGTGGGTGGTCCAGGTGGTGCGTCCTGACCCATCTTGTAATGTTCTGTGGCCTTCCGTGAACCATTCTGCATAGCACTATTGCACTGCCAAACACTTTGTCTCACATAAACAGCAATTTTCTGGATCGATGCATCATATTCTCTCATGCCAATAATGCTCCCTGTTTAAAACTCATTGATTTGAGGGTATGACTCATGCATACATCTGTGAGGCATCATGCATGTCTGCTCCATTCACACTGATCCATTATCTTCAGTTTATAGTGATAACAACAGCTGCGTGCACATTTTATCAGTAGGTGGTGTTGCCTGGAACCTGTAGGCCAACATGGTTCAAATACTAATCATTTCTGCAGAACATACCAATATACATGTTCTGTCAACATGAACATCCTATCTTTAGTCATTCAATGTGTTCTGTTTTTCCTAAACACAAGTGTGTTTCCACTACACATGCTGCCTTGATATTAAAAAGTGTATAATTCTAATATTTATTCTTTTACTTGTTCGTATTAAATGTAACATAAATCCGAAAACTAGCAAAATTTGAAATCTTTTTCTTAGGGTGAACAGTCAAAAATAGGACCTGCACAGCTTACCTCACCTGAGGAGTTGGTGTGGCAGTGCAAACATCCTGATTCCCAGGTAAGTAAAAAAATTAACATATTACCACTATATATATTAGGGAGAACACATTTTACCATAGCCATCCTAGTAAGTTAAACTGCTACAGTTTCAATGTGAAAATTGAAAGAACAGAAAGGTTGTGCAATGGTAGCAGATGAACGATTTGTTCTCATGGAAAAGTAGTAACTTGCTATGTAACCTTAAGCACTGGAAAGTGAACTTTCAGGTTAAAGAGTCCCTCTTTAACTCACCATGCCCCTTATATGAAAGAAAGTAACCCTCATCAGATTTATGTTTGTTTCATGAGGAGTAATCTGACCAGCAAAGTAAGCAACTGAAATGTTGCAGCTGGCCGAAGTGGTCGAGCGGTTCTAGGCGCTACAGTCTGGAACAGCGCAACCGCTATGGTCGCAGGTTCGAATCCTACCTCAGACATGGATGTGTGTGATGTCCTTAGGTTAGTTAGGTTTAAGTAGTTCTAAGTTCTAGGTAACTGATGACCTCAGAAGTTAAGTCCCATAGTGCTCAGAGCCATTTGAACCATTTTGAAATGTTGCAGCTTTTTTATTATGAAATATTTCTATTTTGTAGGCTGTTCATAATGTTCTTGGTACCATTTTTTAATATTTCTGTTTGCCGTGTGTGTGTGAGTGTGAGTGTGTGTGTGTGTGTGTGTGTGTGTGTGTGTGTGTACTAAATTTAATATAACAATTTGAGAACTTGGATAATTTGAATTCTTTTCAAAGCTTAACACGTAATGCTGAGACATACACAGCATGCATCAGATGTGGAGGTTTTGCAGCAAGAACACCCTAAAAATTCGCAGGTACATAAAAAAACTTAAGATTTATCACTGTGCATATTCAGTAGAGCACACATTACCATAGCTATCTAGGGAAACTAGACTCATACAACTGAAATGTAAAATGTGCACAAGCTGAAAGGCTATGCATTGATGACAGATGATTATTGTCTCCCAGCAAAGCAGAACATTTAAGATGACAATTTAGTTCAGAATAATAGTGACATAAGATATAGCTCAGAATGACAAAAGAGGAAGACTGGTAACATAAAATGGAAGTGAAGTAGTATCACCAATAATGTAGGTACCTGGTGATTGTCAATCACTTGATATTGTAGTGAATGTAAGTCCCCTGCGGGATTACTCCATCTTCTATCTGATTCATCAGTCCCTTTCATCCTGTTGTCTATTTTATTCTGCATCATTTGTAATTCTCCTGGACCCATGCCCATTTACTCCCCATATTCAATGTACTCATACTTTTCAATTATTTCCCTTATTCTGTAGTATCATATGAGAATACTATCTATTTTCTCCAGTGTCAGTTCCTCTTTACACTAAAATACTACTGTTAATTTTCTTCCATTTATTTCTATGATTACAGAATCCTTGTTAACATCCAATTTTACCTAATAGCTATTGACAAATCAACACCTATTATCATTGAAGCTGTAAAAAAATTATTATTCTGTGTGAAGAACATTTATGTTAGAGTGGCACATTCCACATCATTCCAAATGTCATATTCATGATCTGTGGAACAAGGGTTAGTGTATTTATGTATTTACGTGTGTCAACATGGAATTATGAGTAAGTTGTAATGCGACTGGACTTCACTGAGTTGAATGGGCATCAGCAATTATTGTTTAATTGATTTCTTTACTTTCCCTGTTGAATTCCAAGGAAATAATCAATGATTTCTTGTCAGGTACAGCTTATATCCATTTGTGATGCGCTGCACATAGATCTCCTCCACTGTCAACTAAATACTATACATCTTCTTTCTACAATAATGGATTCATAATGGCTGTCCTGTCTTCTCCCCTGTTGGTTTCAAGTTCTTCCAGTACAACATGTACAATTTCATGTCTCTGGACTGCAATTTTTGGAGATCACACACACATTTGCATGATCCACTATCCACTGTATGAGCATTAGATAGCATGTCAAGTAATTTGAATAAATGTACATCTAAATATATATTCCACAAGCCACTGTACAATACATGGTGTATGGTACCATGCAACACTACTAGTTGTCACCCTTCCTCTTCCACTAGCAAATGAAATGAGGTAAATGATTATCTGTATGCTTTTGTGTTGTTGATGTTGTGGTCTTCAGTCCTGAGACTGGTTTGATGCAGCTCTCCATCCTACGCTATCCTGTGCAAGCTTCTTCATCTCCCAGTACCTACTGCAACCTACATCCTTCTGAATCTGCTTAGTGTAGTCATCTCTTGGTCTCACTCTATGATTTTTACCCTCCACGCTGCCCTCCAATACTAAATTGGTGATCCCTTGATGCCTCAGAACATGTCCTACTGACCGATCCCTTCTTCTGGTCAAGTTGTGCCACAAACTTCTCTTCTCCCCAATCCTATTCAGTACTTCCTCATTAGTTATGTGATCTACCCATCTAATCTTCAGCATTCTTCTGTAGCACCACATTTTGAAAGCTTCTATTCTCTTCTTGTCCAAACTATTTATCGTCCATGATTCACTTCCATACGTGGCTACACTCCATACAAATACTTTCAGAAATGACTTCCTGACACTTAAATCTATACTCAATGTTAACAAATTTCTCTTCTTCAGAACCACATTCCTTGCCATTGCCAATCTACATTTTATATCCTCTCTACTTCGACCATCATCAGTTATTTTGCTCCCCAAATAGCAAAACTCCTTTACAACTTTAAGTGTCTCAATTCCTAAACAAATTCTCTCAGCATCACCAGACTTAATTCAACTACATTCCATTATCCTCATATTGCTTTTGTTGATGTTCATCTTATATCCTCCTTTCAAGACACTATCCATTCGCTTCAACTGCTCTTCCAAGTCCTTTGCTGTCTCTGACAGAATTACGATGTCATCGGTGAACCTCAAGGTTTTTATTTCTTCTCCATGGATTTTAATACCTACTCCGAATTTTTCTTTTGTTTCCTTTACTGCTTGCTCAATATACAGATTGAATAACATCGGGGAGAGACTACAACCCTGTCTCACTCCCTTCCCAACCACTGCCTCTCTTTCACGTCCCTCGACTTTAATAACTGCCATCTGGTTTCTGTACAAATTGTAAATAGCCGTCCACTCCCTGTATTTTACCACTGCCACCTTCAGGATTTGAAAGAGAGTATTCAAGTCAACATTGTCAAAAGCTTTCTCTAAGTCTACAAATGCTAGAAACGTAGGTTTGCCCTTCCTTAATCTAGCTTCTAAGATAAGCTGTAGGGTCAGTATTGCCTCACGTGTTCCAACATTTCTACAGAATCCAAACTGATCTTCCCCAGGGTCGGCTTCTACTAGTTTTTCCATTCATCTGTAAAGAATTCGCATTAGTATTTTGCAGCTGTGACTTATTAAACTGGTTGTTCGGTAATTTTCACATCTGTCAACACCTGCTTTCTTTGGGATTGGAATTATTATATTTTTCTTGAAGTCTGAGGGTATTTCATCTGTCACATACATCTAGCTCACCAGATGGTAGAGTTTTGTCAGGACTGGCTCTCCCAAGGCCGTCAGTAGTTCCAATGGAATGTTGTCTACTCTGGGGGCCTTGTTTCGACTCAGGTCTTTCAGTGCTCTGTCAAACTATTCACGCAGTATTGTATCTCCCATTTCATCTTCATCTACATCCTCTTCCATTTCCATAATATTGTCCTCAAGTACATCACCCTTGTATAGACACTCTATATACTCCTTCCACCTTTCTGCTTTCCCTTCTTTGCTTATAACTGGGGTCCATCTGAGCTCTTGATGTTCATACAAGTGGTTCTCTTATTTCCAAAGGTCTCTTTAATTTTGCTGTAGGCAGTATCTATCTTACTCCTAGTGAGATAAGCCTCTACATCCTTACATTTGTCCTCTAGCCATCCCTGTTTAGCCATTTTGCACTTCCTGTCGATCTCATTTTTGAGACGTTTGTATTCGTTTTTGCCTGCTTCATTTACTGCATTTTTATATTTTCTCGTTTCATCAATTAAATTCAATATTTCTTCTGTTACCCAAGTATTTCTACTAGCCCTCGTCTTTTCACCTACTTGATCCTCTGCTGCCTTCACTACTTCATTCCTCAAAGCTACCCATTCTTCTTCTATTGTATTTCTTTCCCCCATTCCTGTCAATTGCTCCTTCATGCTCTCCCTGAAACTCTGTACAACCTCTGGTTGTTTTAGTTTATCCAGGTCCCATCTCTTTAAATTCCCACCTTTTTGTATGAGCCTTAATTTCTCTTGTCTCATCTGTGTGTGCCTTATGTGAGATCTACACTGATGGCAGTAGAATTGCTATGCAGTTACCCACAAATGCCAGTTCTCTTAACTTTCTCAATACAGCTGCATGAAATCTATGTTATCTTCCATCCACGAATTTTATTTGAGTTCCTGGAGCATTTGCGTAGTACTCACATATTGTTTGAACCTACTATTTACAAATCTAGAAGAATCCCTCTGAAGTGAATCAATGTCTTCCTTTAACCCAACCTTGGAGGTGGTATGGGGAGGATCCCAAACAATGAAGCAGCAGTCAAGAATGTGTTCCACAAGTGTTCAGTATACAATCTCTTTTGCAGCTCATTCAGTTTCATATACTTTTCATTGTTACCAAAATGATTAATCATCTTGAGTGTAATGAGCAGCACACTGCTAATACTGTATTTGTTATGAAACACTTCACAACCAGTTGCTGTAACAGCCTGCCATGATAGAATGCAAAAAAATTTATATAACAGGATTGTTTTTCTCTTTCATTTGCTTTAACTTGTGTTTTAATACATTTAGAGGAAGCCTTGTCTCTTTGAACTTCTGCAAATTCATCTTCAATTTATCCTTTATCACATCTCCACATAACAACTGACCCCCTTTATCTTCATCCTCCTTCACATCTTCATCAAATGAAAATAAATATCCCTTTCTGCCTCTAACTCTTCATCCTTGTCCTCTAGGTACTGAAATCTGTGCTGTTTGTGCTCTCCTTTCTACCTGACAAGATTGCTCATCTGCTTCACTGTGCACATTCTCTTGTTTATCTGATTCTCCACTTTGTTCAATAGACCCCTCTATTAAGTTTTTTTCATTGCAGTGTTTGCTTTGTTCTCTTCTGTTCTTGGAAATTGCCACTGAACATATAAACTTTAATTTACTTGTGTTTCTTCCTCAAGTTTTACTTTCACTGTCTTTATTTTGGGATCCTTTTGGTTCATAATACATATAACTGAAAAATGTAGATAGTGAATTCAAGTTCCTGCTTCTGATTCTGAAAAAGCTAACAACTTTACAGATGGGTTTTAGTTTCCCTTATTTGGTATTCCTGTATTATTTTCCATTTAAACCTCTTCCTGCTGCCTAGGATGTATGTCCACATCATCATCTATTGGTGAGTGTGATCTGTAAATTGGTTCTCCTGCTCTTTGTCTAGGTGTGGAGCATAGTGCCAGCTTCATACCCTATACTACTATTGTTATTCTGCAGCACATCCATTCTGTTGACATTAACTATTTGTTGATTTCCTGCATTTATTTGGTTTTTAAAATTCCAGTTCACCTACTCCTCATCCTTCATCAAATTTTCCAACCTTTCTAAATAATTAAAAAAATCATCCAGTGTCAACCCTGGAAGCTGGAATGATTTTGTTCTCCAGTTCACATAGCCAGTGTCACAGAAATACTGTGACAAACTTTTATGGGTGGTGGGGCATATTATAAGAATTGACAATTGAGAGTTGCCCACAGCTGCAGTTATCATTGTTTGCCACTAGGTGGTGTTGTGCACAAGAGTACTGAAGGGGAACAGCACTAGGTGGGGCTCTACATGAGAGTACTGGAGGAGAATGTGATTACTTCCTCCTGTGAGCACTAGCCAACATACAAAGAGCATGGAATGGTACATGAACAATGAGCTTGCAGATAAGCATTTAATATGTGGACTACGTGAGTGTAACTATCTGGACTCATTAATTGAGAACACTTCCCAGACAGACGTGAACTGCACCACAGTTTATTTGCACATTTGCAAAAACATTTGTGTGAATAGAGGTCATTAAAATGTGGTAGGATTAGTGAGGACAGGCCACAATTGGCACATTCAGTCACTAGGAAAGGAAGTGTGCTGGATGCTGTGGAGACTAATCCAGGCACCAGGATACATGTCATTTATTCAGACTTAAGGATGTCTTGCAGCAGTATCCCGCACATTTTGAACACGAAATCCTTACATGCCTTTCATCTCCAAAGAGTGCAGTTATTACACCCCATGGCCATTCTGCATTGTGCATATAGCACAGTTGTTTTTGCATCATAGTGGCCAAGATAAACATTTCTCAGCTTATGTGTTGTTCACTGATGAGGTCACATTAATTAGGGATTGTGTATTCAGTCATCACAGTGAGCATTTGTGGCCACCAGAAAACTCCCACAGTGTGGGCAACCATGTGGCACAAAATTGCTCCACAATTAATGCGTGAACAGGTTTTTATTTTATTTTACCATCTTACTCAACTGCCATGAATTACAAGTACTTTCTTGAGCAGGTCCTTTCAGGCGTTCTTGGAGATGTTCCAGAGAATGTGAGGTGCAGCATGTGGTTCCTTCAGGGTGGGGCACCTGTTCACATTGGTCTGCCTGTTTGTAGGCTTTTGAACAGGTCATTCTGACATCAATGGATTGGGCATGATGGGCTGCAAGCTTGCTGAATTTATCAAGACTTGGTTTCTTCCTGTTGGAAGCCATGATATCTCTAACGTGTTGCAATCCTGTGAAGTCTGAAATGGATATCATTACAAGAATCATCTACACAGTTTCTACAGTCAAATAATATGTGTGTCTGAGTGTGTCCAACAGTCAATGCTCCATTGGTGTTCGGCATGTGGAGTATCTGAAGGTGCAAACTTGGAGCATTTATTATAGAATTAGAACTGTACTCATGTTGTACATCATGTGTACTCATTATGTCCAGTAAATTATTCAAATAAATCACTCTCTTGTTTCCTTTCCAGTCTTTGAGCTCTGCTACCAATTACCCCTGATGTTGGCATATAAATCTCAATCCTTATGATGTGCCCCTCCTCCCCTACAAGGTTTTTGAAACATTTCTTGTACACTCTGTATATCTTCCAATCTAAACCCATGATGTTTCTTTACTGGTTCCAATGTATTAGTTAAATGTGACAAATAAACAAATCTCTTTTCACTTTTATTTCTATCATTGAAATTTTTCCCATACCAGAAACTGTTTTACAATGCCTTTTGCTTTTGTCATCTAAGGTTATTTTTGAAAAATGCTTCCTATTGTTTTCCAAAGTGTCATACTGTTTAGTTGCATCAATCCTTCATGTCCTTGTTTCATTTTTAAAAAATTGAAGTAATAGACCTCATCTTTTGTCAATGTGGGTAACATATTTTCAAAATTAGTTCCAAATTCTATGAATACATGTTATCAGAGGGATCAGATCTTTAAATCTAGATATTAGTCATATAATCACCTTCAAATAACTCAGTTGCAGAATTAATTCCAACATGGGTAGTGTCTTTTGTAACATTATTTCTTACCATAGCCAATCTACAATCATGAGCAGGCAGACTAATTCTTAAGCCATTGACTTGACTAGTCAGGTGATATACATTATTTTTAACCACAGTCACATGGTCAGACATATTCTTCTCAAACTGTGCACATTTCACACTTCCAGCAATTATTGTATACTCCAGAGACAGATTCATGTTCACTTGTAGCAACAGCAGTGACATTCTGTTCTACAATTTGTACTGTGCAATTCAATTCATCTGTACACTGTTTGCTTTCATGAGCTACCCTCTTAATTACCTCTGTTAATTCAGTTTTTATATTCTCCAAGGAATTTTTACCTATTATGTCAATTCAGGAATTTTATGCTCATTCTTAGTGTCAAACATTAGAATATATTTTTTCCACAGAAGCCTGTCATTCTATTTATGTATTAATTTGAGATTTAAAACTATAAACTTCACTTATCAAACAACTAATGATACCACACTGTTTATAATTTTCCTGATTGTTGTTGCTATATTCTTCATTAAGTTTATTATTAAGATCACTAGCCACTTTATTGTTTTACCAGAGTGTTGCTCAGTTTTATTGTTCAGCTCACTATCTTCCACAGTTACGGAAATTACCAAGCTGTTGACCTATGGCCATCATTTCTTTAGGAAATATTTACTGAATACTCTTTTGTCTGGGTCTTCATATTTTCTGTTTTTCTCTTGTTAACAGGGGACAAACCAGATGTGACAGCTGCTTCCACAATTCACTATTCACTTACTTCACCCTGATTAGTGAAAACCAACTGACAATACAAAAGTCTTCCAACTGATTATTGTCAGAATTTGAACTATCACCCAGATTTGCAACTGCTCATAAATTATATACTGTCCCGCTTGGTGATAGTTGCTGTGTGTTTTCAACTGATACACAATGCTGTATTTCCTGTACTTTTCTTTGATCTGAAGTGCTAGTTTGATGTTCACCCACACTAAAATGTACATCACCTTTCTTCACTACAACTGAATTTTGTACCACACTGATAAATATTTTAACTCTAGCAAGCACCAAGTGAAATAAATTTAACATATATTTTGTAGTATATCGCAGTTGCTGCATGTTGTTACTATGTAACCATGCAGAACATGCAGTTATATTAGAGCAAAGGTCCCTCACCCGCCATTTCAACTATCAGCTCCCACACCAGCAGCTGCCCTGTTATAGAATCTGTCACTTCACCCATCTGCTGCTATGCTGCCCCTTTCATTGTGTGACTGCTGTCTGCTAGCAGCATAATGTCATAGAAAACCAGTTTTGCCACATAAATCTTCTTTTCTTTTCACCCAGCTTGGTGAATTCTGCAGAAGAATGGCCTTTACAGGAGTAATGTGTAATGTTCCTGAGCCAAGAAAAGCTGTCAAAACTAGCTGCCCCACATGAGTCATTACTGGTGACAAGAAAGCTTCTGACAGATTCCCACTGGAGATCTGCAGGGGTTGAATAAAAATATGGAAACACAGCATGAAATGCATGCATCCACATAAATGCAGATGCCAGCTAAGCTGGCTGGTTGTGCTGTTTTATTTGGTCATGGATAGTACTCTACAATGTCTTCAATATGTTGCAAAAGCCATCATTATCACAACAGTTTTCTGTGTACTTGTGAGTGCATTATATTGGAGCTGAGTGACTTTTAATGGGCCAAAATTGTTCGTGCTCATATGGTGGTTGCTTCCAAAACAGGGTACCCAAAGGGTTTGGTGTTGCAAGAGGAATCATATTGAAGATTTATACCACATACAGGGAAACTAGAAAACCATCATCCACTGAGTCACAAGGTGGACCAAAGTTTATACTGCCTCACAGACTGTCACTGAAGAGAAATGTTATGAAAAACAGGTGGATGAGAACTGCAAAAGTCACTGCTGCAATAGTGACTTCAGAACTGAATGTTTGGTTAGAATACCAGTTTTGGTCAGTGATAACCAATTTCAGATCTGTTTTAAAACATGGCCCAATATAATGAAGCCATTGTGGCATTATCAAAAATGATACACACAAAATCATCTTACCACTATATATTTTTTATGCTGTCTCTATGGCAGAGTTCCTGTTTACAGACTGGTTTTGTGAGTGCAAGAATGAATTGTTACACCTCTCCTGCCACAACGGTCATGAGATCTAAAAATTATTGAGACTTTGTGGTTTACTTTGAAGAGAAGGGTGTGTGATTGCTAGACACACCTGTTTTCACAAAGTGAAAAACTGCGAAACTTTTACAAACTTTTACAAATTTTGCTCAAAACAGGGAACTATTCACCATTAAGCAAAATTTTGTAACAATTATCAAAATGGTGTGGAATCACATTGTTTGAAGTTAACAGCAGAAGTTTTTATTTGAGTTATGGAAATGCAGTCCGAATATTGATGATAATTGATTCTATGCCACTTTCAAATGGATATTTTATATTGTATTGGGTATTGCTAATTTCATTTCCTGTGTAAGGGAGTGAGACATTCAACAATATCAAGTACCTCCTTTGATCAGGTGGTGTATTGCATGTTGGAAATTATTGCTGATCACTGGTGCATTTAGTTTTATATTTTGAGATTTGTTTGTGTGCTGCAGCTTAATAATATTGGAGTGACAGTTTTTGCCCTGTAGAAAGAATTTTTATTAGAAGGATATTACATGTTTGACAAAGTTAGAAAGGTACTTATGTGGAAATACTGCAATATGAGACTTGAGTGGCAGAGAAAGGACATATGCCTAAAAGAAAGTGATAACTGTTCTGCCCAAAATAAGAACAAGGAGAAGTCACAAACAATGACATCTGTCAAAAGACAAGTTACTGTATCAGATGTCAGTGCAGTGACAAAACAAGTACAAACCAATAAAGAATAATTCATTTTGTCAACTTGACCTTTCATCAAGGCCAATATTCCACTGCCAAAGTTGATCATCTAAAGATGAAGAGCAGATGAACAAATTCATACCAGGTTTGGTAGTATATACATTTTTGGAGGGGAAGAAATATGATTTTAGCTTATATTGGTGACAGTTAAATTTTGGGGCTTTGGAGCAGCTATTTTCCTAGTATTCGAAAAACAGATGGCATGGTTTTGTTGTTGTTGTGGTCTTCAGTCCTGAGACTGGTTTGATGCAGCTCTCCATGCCACTCTATCCTGTGCAAGCTTCTTCATCTCCCAGTACTTACTGCAACTTCCTTCCTTCTGAATCTGCTTAGTGTATTCATCTCTTGGCCTCACTCTATGATTTTTACCCTCCACGCTGCCCTCCAATACTAAATTGGTGATCCCTCGATGCCTCAGAACATGTCCTACTGACCGATCTGTTCTTCTAGTCAAGTGGTGCCACAAACTTCTCTTCTCCCCAATCCTGTTCAATACTTCCTCATTAGTTATGTGATCTACCCAACTAATCTTCAGCATTCTTCTGTAGCACAACATTTCGAAAGCTTCTATTCTCTTCTTGTGCAAACTATTTATCGTCCATGTTTCACTTCCATACATGGCTACACTCCATACAAATACTTTCAGAAAAGACTTCCTGACGCTTAAATCTATACTCAATGTTAACAAATTTCTCTTCTTCAGAGACACTGTCCTTGCCATTGCCAGTCTACATTTTATATCCTATCTACTTAGACCATCATCAGTTATTTTGCCCCCCAAATAGCAAAACTCCTTTACTACTTTAAGTGTCTCATTTCCTAATCTAATTCCCTCAGCATCACCCGACTTAATTCGACTACATTCCATTATCCTTGTTTTGCTTTTGTTGATGTTCATCTTATATACTCCTCTCAAGACACTGTCCATTCCATTCAAATGCTCTTCCAAGTCCTTTGCTGTCTCTGACAGAATTACAATGTCATCGGCGAACCTCAAAGTTTTTATTTCTTCTCCATGGATTTTCATACCTACTCCAAACTTTTCTTTTGTTTGCTTTACTGCTTGCTCAATATACAGATTGAATAACATCGGGGAGAGGCTACAACCCTGTCTTACTCCCTTCCAAACCACTGCCTCCCTTTCATGTCCCTCGACTCTTATAACTGCCATCTGGTTTCTGTACAAAATTGTAAATAGTCTTTCACTCCCTGTATTTTACCCCTTCCACCTTTAGAATTTGAAAGAGAGTATTCCAATCAACATTGTCAAAAGCTTTCTCTAAGTCTACAAATGCTAGACACGTAGGTTTGCCTTTCCTTAATCTTTCTTCTAAGATAAGTCGTAAGATCAGTATTGCCTCACGTGTTCCAGTATTTCTACAGAATCCAAACTGATCTTCACCGAGGTCAGCTTCTACTAGTTTTTCCATTCCTCTGCTTTCTTTGGGATTGGAATTATTATATTCTTCTTGAAGTCTGAGGGTATTTCGCCTGTTTCATACATCTTGCTCACCAGATGGTAGAGTTTTGTCAGGACTGGCTCTCCCAAGGCCGTCAGTAGTTCCAATGGAATGTTGTCTACTCTGGGGGCCTTGTTTCGACTCAGGTCTTTCAGTGCTCTGTCAAACTATTCACGCAGTATTGTATCTCCCATTTCATCTTCATCTACATCCTCTTCCATTTCCATAATATTGTCCTCAAGTACATCACCCTTGTATAGACACTCTATATACTCCTTCCACCTTTCTGCTTTCCCTTCTTTGCTTATAACTGGGGTCCATCTGAGCTCTTGATGTTCATACAAGTGGTTCTCTTATTTCCAAAGGTCTCTTTAATTTTGCTGTAGGCAGTATCTATCTTACTCCTAGTGAGATAACCCTCTACATCCTTACATTTGTCCTCTAGCCATCCCTGCTTAGCCATTTTGCACTTCCTGTCGATCTCATTTTTGAGACGTTTGTATTCGTTTTTGCCTGCTTCATTTACTGCATTTTTATATTTTCTCGTTTCATCAATTAAATTAAATATTTCTTCTGTTACCCAAGTATTTCTACTAGCTCTCGTCTTTTTACCTACTTGATCCTCTGCTGCCTTCACTATTTCATTCCTCAAAGCTACCCATTCTTCTACTACTGTATTTCTTTCCCCCATTCCTGTTAATTGTTCCCTTATGCTCTCCCTGAAACTCTGTACAACCTCTAGTTCTTCCAGTTTATCCAGGTCCCATCTCCTTAAATTCCCACCTTTTTGCAGTTTCTTCAGTTTTAATCTACAGGTCACCAATAGATTGTGGTCAAAGTCCACATCTGCCCCTGGAAATGCCTTACAATTTAAAACCTGGTTTCCTTAATCTCTGTCTTACCATTATATAATTTATCGGATACCTTTTAGTATCTCCAGGGTTCTTCCATGTATACAACCTTCTTTCATGATTCTTAAACCAAGTGTTAGCTATAATTAAGTTGTGCTCTGAGCAAAAGTCTACCAGGTGGCTTCCTCTTTCATTTCTTAGCCCCAATCCATATCCACCTACTACATTTCCTTCTCTCCCTCTTCCTACCCTCGAATTCCAGTCACCCATGACTATTAAATTTTCGTCTCCCTTCACTATCTGAATAATTCCTTTTATTTCATCATACATTTCTTCAATTTCTTCGTCATCTGCAGAGCTAGTTGGCATGTAAACTTGTACTACTGTAGTAGGTGTGGGCTTCGTATCTATCTTGGCCACAATAATGCGTTCACTATGCTGTTTGTAGCAGCTTACCTGCATTCATATTTTCCTATTCATTAATAAACCAGCTCCTGCATTACCCCTATTTGATTTTGTGTTTATAACCCTGTAGTCACCTGTTTAGAAGTCTTGTTCCTCCTGCCACCGAACTTCACTAATTCCCACTATATCTAACTTTAACCTATCCATTTCCCTTTTTAAATTTTCTAACCTACCTGCCCATTTAAGGGATCTGTCATTCCACGCTCAGATCCATAGAACGCCAGTTTTCTTTCTCCTGGTAACGACATCCTCTTGAGTAGTCCCCGCCCGGAGATCCGAATGGGGGACTATTTTACCTCCGGAATATTTTACCCAAGAGGACGCCATCATCATTTAATCATACAGTAAAGCTGCATGCCCTCAGGAAAAATTACAGCCGTAGTTTCCCCTTGCTTTCAGCTGTTCACAGTACCAGCACAGCAAGGCCGTTTTGGTTATTGTTACAAGGCCAGATCAATCAATCATCCAGACTGTTGCCCTTGCAACTACTGAAAAGCTGCTGCCCCTCTTCAGGAATCACACGTTTGTCTGGCCTCTCAACAGATACCCCTCCATTGTGGTTGTACCTACGGTGTGGCTATCTGTATCGCTGAGGCACGCATATGTAACAAAATGTAGCTGGTGGGGTAGACAATTCTTTCATGCTTGCCTAACCTACCATCCCGCCCAAAAACTATTCTTACTTTTATACCGAGAATGAGACTGAGACATTGTGGATCAATAAAATTTGCCCTTTTCTGTGCTCCCAGCTGTCATGCAGCAATAATTTTAAAATGTAGAAGTAGAGCAACCTAGTGAATCTAACCAAAATGTCATGCATCAGGATTTTGTAATGTTCATAGCATCATGTTTTAGAATGATGAATTAATGTTGGCAACCCACTATTTACATGTGCCCGTGTCAGCCATGATGACACATGGTTCCCACATGGTCACTGTGTTGGCACTCAGAAGCCACACAATCAAACTAGTACCCATATTTTTTGTAGTATAACTCTTTACATTTGCCTGGGAAATGGAATCAAATTGAATGTGCCTTCCATACTCAGTATGTTAATTATTATTTGGATATAAGGAATGATTAAGTATGAAGACTAATAAGCCAAATCCATTGAACACAAATGCAATCAAAGTCTCAATTATGACTGAATATTCACAGGAGTGGTTTGAAATTAATTTCAGTGCCCCATGATGAACTGCCATTTTTCAACATAATAAAAGATTGTGAGATGCTTCTGATTCTTGAATCATCAAAGAAGAAGAGGAAAGATTAAAAGAAACTGTGGAAGATGAGATAGTTTCAGTTATGTGTGATAAAACAACAGACAGGAAAGAGCAGTATGTGTTCACAGTTCTGATAAAAGTACTTAGCTGTGGCAGTGGTGCAGTTCAGAAGTTGTCTGTTGGGGGAGTGAATGTTGTTGCAAATACATAGAATGTTCATAAGTAACAAGAAATTATAGGTGTAACTCAGAAACTTGAAAGTTAGTCATGAAATGTAGCTCCTGTAACTTAAGGTTGAGCCTTTTGTATGGGAGTGTAGTATCGTAATTAGGGTCTTAGTTCCATATTGGTTAGCACACACATAGCACTGGGCTCATAAATTAAATTTGATGGACCATGGTTGGGCTGTGGAACTTGGTGATTTGAACCAATGTATTATGCAGACGAAACACATCTTCCTTAATATCTGAAATAAAAAGTGTGCACACAGCCAATTTCACTACAAATACACCATCAGTGATTTTTGCTTTATCTTTTACTGTTGAAAAGTGGAAATAAAATTTAGCAAAATTATTGACAAAATGATATAAAATAGTGAAAAATACACTGAAATAGCTTTTTAAAAATGATGTAATCAGGCAAGAATTATCAACACAAAAAGTTGCCTATAGTGATTCCTATCCACCTCCATAATCATGATCTATTTTGCAGGAAGAATAATATAAGAATCCCTTGAAAATCATACAGGATCTGTGTTTCTCTCTTCTGAGATGACTGGAAGCTGATTTGAATGCCAACGGGTTTTGTACACCATATTAGGCATGATGTTTCTGTATTTTTATCAAACCCTTGTATATTACTACATCTAAAGTATTTTAAAGAACATGCATTAATTTCATCTCCCAAGTGTCCTCTTCACATCTTTCATTATATTGATGACATCTTTTGCGATAATGCCACATTGGATCAAAGGTCTTTTCTAGCTCATTAATCATATGAATAGTATGCTCACTATCATCGTGATCGAGTGAGGTGGCACAGTGGTTAGCACACTGGACTCACATTTGGGGGAACGATGGTTCAAACCTGCATATGGCCATCCTGATTTAGGTTTTTCATGATTTTCCTAAATTGCTTCAGACAAATGCTGGATGATTGCTCTGAAAAGTCCCGTCCCCCAAATCAACCAACCAAATTCACTGCTGAGAAACAGAGAGAAGGACAGTTACCATTGTCAGATGTTTTACTTGAACAAAAATCTGAATGGTGGCTCTGTTACATTGCTTACACACATGCTAGCTTATGTCCCAGTGCTCAATGCTTTTATTATCCATCCCAAAAGAGAGAAGTGTTAGATAATGTGATTCACAGAATAAAATGTTTCTGACAAAGACCACCCAGATTCTGAAATCAGATATCTGAAAACTATGTTTCTGAAGAATGGTTATAGTGAATAAAATATTAATTTAGCCACCTCTAAAAAGAAGAGCCAACACTGGTCTCTGTCTTCCTGGAAATTATAAAACAACTCAGGAATGTAGTAGCTGCTAATTTTACCGAATGCAACTACTTATTGGGGCTTTGCCAACAAAGAAGCCACTGGGATCAGAATGTGGTAACAGGTTTTATGAGAACAGCAATTGTATCCTTAGTGGTGCAAGGATATGGTTGCTTGATGTGGAGAGACTACACAGAAATAAAATGAGATACCCACTGTGCAACATAATTAATATTCCAATTAATGTTCCTACATCATAGGTATTGGCATAATCTATTTTAGCATGTGGAAGTTTCTATGATTTTTTGATATCCGCATGTTATACGAGGGTGGTCCCATATGTACCCGATGCAACAAAGAAAACACAAAAATTTTTAGAAAAAAATTTACTTCATTTTCAACTTCATCTCCTTTCAGCTCTATACACTTTTCCCAGCTGTGTTCAATAAGTTCAGTACCCTTCTTTTAATGAGAACTGTTTAACTCCTCAAAATAGCCATTAACTGCCTACATCGTTTCTTCATTTGCTGAAAACGTTCAACCACTGAGCCATTTTTTCAAGTTTGGGAACAGAAAATAATCCAAGGCGACTAACTCTAGCTGATAGAGTGCATGAGGTAACAATTCAAACTTTAATTAATTAATTTTGGCACTTGCAATAACAGACTTGAGAGCTGATACATTGTCCTGAAGAAACAACACTTTCTTCTTGACCGAGTGTGGCCATTTTTTTCTTGGTTTCTTGGCCCAAACATTGCAATAAGTTTGCATAATACTTGCCATTGATATTTTTTTCCTTTTTTAAGGCAGTCAGTGAAAGTTATCCCATGTGTATCTCACATAACCAATGTCATAACCTTGCTTGCGGATGAAATGGTCTTGCCTTCTTTGGAGTTGCTTCTCCAATTTGTGTCAATTTCTTTGATTGTTCTTTTGTCTCAGGAGTGAAGTGATGGACCCATGTTTCATCCATGGTAATGAAACAGTGCAAATCATCATTTTTGTTTGCTGCAAAACTTCAACAAAATCCTCATTTGAAACATCTTCATGACACTGTTTTTGCTCTAGTGTGAGCAAACATGGTGCAGACCTTGCACACAGTTTTGTCATGTCCTAATTTTCAGGTAATATGTGATGTACCACAGTTTTTGAAATGCATACTATGTCTGCTAGCTCACACATTTTCAATCAACAATCATCCAGTAGCATTTGGTGAATTTTCTTCATCGTTTCTGAAGTAGTCACCTCATCTTGGCAGCTTGTACGGCCTTGTTTAAACTCACCTACCCAATATTTTACTGTTGTCAATAAAGGAGCAGTCTCTCCCAAACTAGAATTTAGCTCAGCTTTATTATTGGATGCACTGAGTCCTTTAAAGAAAATATATTGTATCACCTAACAACGACCAGTTTTCTCTATTTTCACAAGTTCTCTAATAACGTTCACTATTGATAGTTACCAAACAAATACTAAACAATGTGGTGTCTTCAAACTTGAAACATATGCTTCATAGATCACATAATTTATACAACAACTGTCTCGGTGAGACCAGGTACTTACGGGACCACCCTCGTAGTTTGGCCAATTGTGTAACTAAGTTCCAAACGGCCTCTTAATACAACAGTTATCTCTTGGCGATGATGAAAGAGGAAGTAGTTGAAAACTTGAGTCTACAAACAAACCAGACATGTCAGAAATTCTTAGAATCATTTATGCAGTAATTGATTTTTCACCCTCTAAATGGACAGTTTGTTACATTTATATATGCTGAAGTTCAACTGCTATTCCGTGCTCCATGAGTTGATCCGCTCCATGTCTTCTTGCATTTTTCCACAATTTTTGGGCACTGTAACTTTCCTATATGCAACATCTTCATGTGCAAATATCCTTACAGAACTTCTGACAGTATCCATAAGATAAAGTAAGCATTGCTAATTAGCCTGTAACATTCCCATGGGGTACATACAAACTTACTTTCACATCTGTTGCTGTTGTCCAATAGAGAATGATGTGCTTAAGAGTTGTACCTGCAGGTAAATCATGTCCAATCACTTGGCCTCATATTGCATAAGCTCATATTTTCTTCAGTAGGTGACAGTGGCAAAATCTGTTGCACATGATCCAGAAGCTAAAGAAGATGGCATCAGCCTGTGTGCCATTAACTACTGTATTCTGGATATGATGTATGAATAGAGTAGTAGGGTTTCACAAGAATACTATTTGAAGAATGTCTCTTTATTTCCATTTGGAAGATTTGTGGTTTCTAGCAATCTCCTGATAACTAAGCATAAAAGATGTTCTGCAATTTAAAACTGTATTGATATTAGTAATACAGGCTTATAATTATCCACATCTTCCTAAGAAGTCCATCTTGAAAACTGGAATGATTTATGCTTTTTCAATTACTTCCTACACTCTGTTGCTCCAGTGAGCTAAGATGAACTGCTGGTAAAAACTGTAATAAGAACTCACAAGAAAGGCAAGTAATTCATACAGCAGTACAAAAATAGTACAGTAATCCACAAGTAACCCATACAGTAGCTTACAGATATCTACTCAAGTCATGCTGAGTGATTTCCTCTAATCACTTACCTCAATAACTATCTTTATGGAGTTCGTGTTCTGAATGAATGGATGACCTGCATATGCTCTGTAGTGAAAAAATTTCAGAAAAACAAATTCATTATTTCAGCCTTGTCAGCATCATCCTACATTTTGGTTCAACTATAGTTGTTGAGTGACTGTATGCACAACTTTTATACGTTTACTGCCTTTAACTAAGAATAAGAGTCCTAGATTTTTATCTTATATTGGAAGCAAAATTTTAATATGAAATACATTGAATACTACTCACATCAATGCTGTCTTTACATCATAATTCAGCTTTTGTGTGTACTGAACTTCTTTGCATTACAGTAGAACCCCTCTAATCTGTCACCTTCGGGACTGGGACCATGGTCGGAACGAAGAAAAGGTCGGTTTATCCGATAAAACTAATATTTATTGCAAAAAATATAAAAAGACATTTAGTACAAAATATTAAATGATTGAAGAACTAAAATACGTCTACAGTAATATAAAAAGATGTTTTTTACACAGTGTTAAACAATATATTAACTAGAAAACGTCTACACACACTGTAATATGTATTGGTTTTAAAAGGAAAAATGACAAACAAGTTACAGTACTGTACTGTACTTAAAAACGTATAAATGATATATACTGTAAACTAAAAAATGTTTATAGCACTGTATATAAAAAAGAAATTTTTTACAAAGAAATAAACTACTGTATGTATAAACTAAGAAATGATTATGCTGTATGCATTGTTTTTACAGTAAAAACGAAAACAAATTACTTGGAAAAAGTAAGTGATACATTTTTGTTTAGCAGATGTTACTCTAGATTTAGCTGCAGTGTCCCTCCATTTTTTCATCAACACCTTGTCCATTGGATTCTGCTCGATTTATTGAAGGGTGATGTCAAAACCGTTTTTTGCATCATTGTGTGAAATCCGGGTGAATCTACAGTAATAAGTACTGTAGAGAACACGGAATAAAGCAAACAACGATGTTTTCTAATCCCAACAAAGGATAAAACTGCACAATAACGTACAGTATAACAGTATGCACAGTGATAGACACCGCAACAATGGCCCGACAGGCATCCAGTCAGTGACAAGTCGGCACAGGCTCGCGAGCCTCAGCATAGTCGGACTAACTGGAGTGATGGACCATCCAAGGTCGGATTACAGGGGTTCTACTGTAATTATTAATTTTATTATCCTATTTAAAATGATCTTTTGACCCAGAGTGACCTTTCCCATCCCTTATTAACTCTGAATATCTTTATCATTTTTTGTGCTTATACACAAGGCTCAAAGTGCAGTATCTGGTATAGTAGTTGAATTTAGTGCATGATCTGTACTATCAAGAAATTAAATGCGATGATTTTACAATCATTTCATTCTGATTGTTTGCAGTTTGCAAACTGTTTACATTTTGCTGAAAATCAGACTGAGACCTCTGTTTGTTACTTCTTTATGATTAGTATGTGCATCTTCAGTTTCATTAACTACTGAATAAGGCCATTTTTTCTCAGGCTCAAGAGTCACGGTTGGGATCAAATTCCAATACATCAGAAGCAAATATGACTGAGAAGAGTAAGCCAGGGCATATGAAGCACCAGAGTATGACAAAGGTAGGTAAAGTTTTCTCGGTTTTATCATTACACTTACTATCCTAAACTAATATTAGCATAGACCACCCAGTAAGCTAAATTGTGACAAGAGTAAGGTGAAAACTGAAACACCTGAAAGGCTGTGCTATGGTGTCAGTTGAACTGTCTGAGCTCATTTATAAGTAATATTTCACTGGGAAGAACCTGCAAATTTGTAAATGAGCACTAGGATCAGAAGATTGTTACTTTAGGCTCACAATGTCTCATGACAAACAAAGTCTGCAGCTCACTAAGTTTTAATGTTTTTATTTGCAACAATCAGTACAGAAAAGGATTTCAGTCTTGAAATATATCTATTTTGCATGCTGTTTAGAATTAAAGAGTTTCTATTTGTAATATGTGTTATTTGTTTCTGTCAAATATCATTTATAAATTAAAGAATTGTGAAAATTTGAAACTTTTTTCTTCTAGTTCGAACTTGCAAAGAGGGGACCCACACAGCATACTTCAAAGAAGACTTTTTTGCAGCACGAACACACTACTATTTGCCCGGTATGCCAAAAACTTCTCTTTTTACACTGTCTACTCCGCAAAACATGAATTGCCTTAAGTGTGAATGCAGACTTAACATGTAAATTTATCAGCATGTGTCTTAGCTTTCATTTCCTGTCCGAGATTATGAGTGTGACACTTGAATTTCAATACTGATAACTGGATGGAAAACCAAGAGTTCTTCATCAATAACTCAATAACGGCTTTTTTTTTCATTAAGGAAGTCCTTTGTAATATATCAGAAAGGTCTTTATGTATGTTTCATTAACAATATGCATTCATGTAGTTCATTTGCATTTTCAGCTAACTCCATCTGTATTGGGTCATAATTTTTCGATTTTTTTCTCTTACATATCAGCAAGAAGTTTCCAAAGTCCATCTTTCACAGTAGTCAAATGGCTCCATGTCCCAAATGAGACCATTTCATTTCCATGACAATCATAATTGTGTCTTTCATTCCAGTTTGTTTTTTGAGCCCACTGTTTCTTTTTATGTATGTTCAAAAAATTAACAAACATCTCTATCCAATATTTGTGTAGTCGTCCTCAGTTTTGATGCAGTTTTGCTTTAAAAGTTCATGTCCACCTACCATAACTCAAACTCTGAGACAAAGTTTTTGCTTTTGATGCATATCAGAAACAAAACAAAACTATTTCACGTACCACAATCACTCAAATCGTTTACACTATTCTATTAATTTCTATTTACTTCAAGTGCTCCCTATATGCTAACTCACCAATTATACAGGTGACTTCTTAATTTATTCTATTATCTGTTGACGTTTGATTATATGTTATCTTACGTTAATTCTTTCAACTTTTTGCCACTTTTTATTGACACTTTATTACTTCATTACATGTTTATCATGAAGAGCTTGTTTCAGAACTTCAGCCATTTTCCAGTGAACCTTCAGTGATGGTACAATTTTTTTGTAAAAATTTACAAAAACATAATATGCTGTTTAAAGTCAGGGATAGTCATATGCACATATGCAGGTGGCAGTAGTATTGCATACACAAGGTTTAAAAAGGCAGTGCATTGGCAGAGCTGTCCTCTGTAATCAGGTGATTCATGAGAAATGTGATTATGGCCACATGACAGACTTTGAAAACAGGATGGCAGTAGAAGCTAGACAGATGGGACATTCCATTTCAGAAATCAGTAGTGGGGTCTTCAGTATTCTGAGACCCAAACTGTCAAAAGTGTGCTGAGAATACAAAATTTCAGGCATTACCTCTCACCATGGACATCACATTGGTCAATAGCATTCATTAAAGACAAGCAACACTGCATGAAATAACCCCACAAATCAGTGTGGGACATATGACAAATGTATCTATTAGGACAGTGGGGAAAATTTTGAATTAATGGATCACCACAGCTGATGACCAAAATGAGTTCCTTTCCTAACAGCACAACTTCACCTGCAGCATCTCTCCTGGACTGGTGACCATATTGATTGGGCTGTAGATTACTGGAAAACCATGTTCTGGTCAGATGAGTGCCAGTTTCAGTTGGTAACAGCTGATGGTAGGTTTCAAGTGTGGCAGACTCCATGAAGCCATGTACCCAAGTTGTCAACAAGGCAATGTGCTAGCTGGTGGTGGCTCCACAGTGGTGTGTGGGCAGGATTTAGATGGATTGAACTGGGTCCTCTGATCCAACTGACCCAATCATTGACTGGAAATGGTTATGATTGGTTACTTGGAGACCATTTGCAACCATTTGTAGACTTCATATTCCCAAACAACAATGGAATCTGTGTGAATGACAAAGCACCATGTTGTGGTGCCACAATTGTTCACGATTGGTTGTAAGAACATTCTGGACAATTTGAATGAATGACTTGGCAACCCAGAACACTCAGTATGAAATGCATTGAAAATTTATGGGACATAAGTGAGAGGTCAGTTCATGCACTGACAGCACTTTTGCAATTATGAATGGCTGTAGAGACAGCATGGCTCAATATTTCTCCAGGGAAATTCCAGTGGCTTGCTGACAATAGTAAGAACATTACAAAGACTGTATAACTTTTTGTTTCTCAAACAAAGATATTAGCAGTGAGTATTCCACTGTCTTTTATATCTCATAAGTTGTTGAAATTTATCCTCTCTCTTTTAGGATGCCAATAAATTATTATCAATATTTTTTTATGCTTCAGCTCTAACTGTTCATGTAGAATTGCATTTGGGTTCACATCTGTATGAGTGTAAATTTCCAGTCATGCCAAGATATTCATTGTATGTCCCTTGGTACTCTATATACAATTATTATTGCATTTTATATTTTGTTCTGCTTTGTGTGTATAGTTTCATAGGTGCATGTAAAATTCAGATTGGTTGCTCTGAAGGTACTGGATGTGTTCCTTGAACCTTATTCTGACATTTCTGCTCATTTTTCGAATGTAGAATTTGCTGCAGTCATGATGAGAGATTTTGTAAATTCCTGAGTTTGAGCAGTTAGTGTTTTTAGCTTTTCCTTATGAATTTTTGTATTCAAATTTTTATTGGTATGAAGTGCTAGTTTTGCTTTAATCTTTTTAAACAGATTGTTCAGTTTTCTTGAAACTGGCCAAATTTCACTAATAATTTGAATTTATTTATTTATTTTATTTACTCATCACCAATCAACATTTGTTGGAAAAGACAATTTGTCAATTTTTAGGTTCATCACAGTTGACAGTGAATCCGACAATGGGAAGTTATGTATATTAATATTTCACCACATAGAATGAAAAGATTTACTCTTTACATTCAGATTCCTTAACATTATAGACACATTTATCAACTAAATATTTCTGAAGCTGCTCCTTGAAAGTATCACCTTGTAGGTCTTTCATTGATGGTGTAATTTGTTACAGAATTTTATGCCTGTTTGTTTATAACTACATGGGACCTTACACAGTCTTGTAAAGTCTATGTCAAGGTTGTTTCTATATCTGGTTCCATGTGAATGAATATCAGTTCTGTGAGGTAATGTGTGTACTTTTTTTTATATGCAAAGAAGACATGTTTTAATGTACAGTGACGGTACAGTCAAGATGTTGAGACCCTTCAAATAATTTTGACATGATTCTTGACTTTTAATAACTAATAGCTCTAAAGGATTTCTTCTGTCACATGAACATTGTCTGAACACAAGGAGAGTTGCCCCAAGTTTTATTCCATATTGCAAATGAGACTGAAAGAAGCCATAATAAGAAGATAAAAATTGTTGTCTGCCAACTAATGTTACTAGTTTCCTTCACAAAAAAAGACTGCTCTAGATAGTCTTGTACATAACTGTTCCGTGTGGCTGTTCCAGGTTAATATGGGGTCCAGGTGCATACTGAGATGTCTTACAGAGTCAGACTCATTTACTTTTTCGTGCAGTTTGTTCAAGAAGAAATACATAGTTTCTATTTTGGTACTGTTGAGGATTAGTTGGTTACTGTGGAGCCATAAGGCAGACTTTCAAGCATTACTTTTGTTTGTTTCTTCACCTCCTCCAATTTGCTATTTAAGGTAATCAGTGTGGTATCATCAGCTATATTTCATTCATTTACACCAGGAAGAGGAAAGGTCCAAGCACTGAGTCTTTGGAAGAGGAAAGGTCCAAGCACTGAGTCTTTGGGCACACCTCTTACAACTGGTAGGGCATTTGAGCATTGGTTATTTATCATAAATACCTGAATTCTGTTTTTCAGATATTATTTGATTAGAGCCAGTTCATTATTCTTGATATCATAGCACTCTTGCTTCTTTATTAGTATTTCATGTGACACAGCATCAAATGTTTTACTCAAATCTAGTAGGAATGGCACACGTGATGGAATTGTTCTCAGAGCCATCAAGTATGTCTGTCACAAGAGTTTCTACAGCATTTATTGTAGACAAACCTAGCCTAAAACTAAAGAATTAGGAGGGAAAAAGATTTTGTTCAGCAGAGTAGTTGCAGAGTTGCAGTTTAATGCAACAGCCTATTATCTTGGAGATTACAGGTATGAGGGATATTGGATGGTAATTTTTGGGTCTGTTTTTCCCGTTTCTTATAGACTGGGTTAAGGATAAAGACCTTCAGGGCCTGAGGTAATTTTCCAGTTGTAAAAGTTCTATTTACCAGAAATCAGGAGCCATAAAAATAAAAATTGTTTGTTTTAAGATGTTGTTTGAGATGCCGTAGAGATCTTCACTGTATTAGCCATGCAGGTTTTTGACTACTTTGTATACAGTTGGGCATAAGTGGTTTAGGTCAGGTATTTTATGGATAAAACTTCCAGTAGTTGCATCATCTGTTACAGAGGTAGTAGGAGCTTGAAACTTACTACTGTTTACAAAGAATTCATTTAATTTTGCTGACTCTATTGGAATTTCTTATCTGTTTTTATGTTTTGCTGCTATTTTGTTTATTACCTGCCAGGCAGATTTGCATTTGTTGCTGGAGTTTTCAGTGAAATCTGGTTGGCTTGTCATTCATGCAGTACAAGTTGTTGGATCTTAACATGTTTTGAAAGTGGGTGAGAGCTGTTGTTTTTGTCAGATATCAGTATTAACATCACCAGCATATGTCATCTTGTGGTGTTTGTATTTTACCAGCAGGTATTATTAAAAGTCTCCATTTGATCAATAAACAGATTAATATCAGAACTTTGGGTGCAATAAATAAAGATGATGACTATTTTAAGTTTGGGAAGTAGTAATACGACAATCTCTAAAAATTTCTCCTTGCAAAAATGATCAACTTTTTGTTCTACATATTCAGTGTATGACTTTTTGATAACAAAAATACAATTGGTCCATTACTGCTTTTGGTTCTACAGTATGAGCTGGCTAATTCTAATCCTTCTGGGATATACAGAGCAGTCTCAGCTGGCGTGAGGCAGTATGCATTTACACAAAAGACATGGCATGGCTTTGAATTTAGAAAGACATCAGTTTTGTCTGTTTTCTTTTCGATTGATTGCACATTTAGATGCATAATTAAAGTTCAGTTTTCAACATAAATAGGCAAAGAATTAGATGCTTCTGTACTTATAATTTTTATGGTCTTTAATTATTTTTTCAAACTGTTGGTTCACTGCAATTATTTCTTGATTAACACAGGGCAATTACGGCAGATCATGGCAGTGTTTAATGTTGGTATGCGTTAGCAGATTTCTTCAGTCCCGAACAGCTGTAGACGTTTCTTTCTTACAAACGTCATTCAATCCTGGAATAAGCACAATCATGTCATTGCAGGACAGCTCACCTATTTCTGATAGTCTTGTGAGTTTACTACACAACTCACCATTAAAATTGCTACATCATGAAGATGACGTGCTACAGTTGCGAAATTTAACTGACAGGAAGAGAATGCTGTGATATCTAAATAATTAGCTTTTCAGAGCATTCACACAAGGTTGGGGACTGTGGCAACACCTACAATGTGCTGACATGAGGAAAGTTATGACATGAGGAAAGTTTCCAACTGATTTCTCACACACAAACAGCAGTTGACCAGCATTGCCTGGTGAAATGTTGTGATGCCTCGTGTAAGGAGGAGGAATGCATACCATCACGTTTCCGACTATGATAAAGGACGGGTAGTAGCCTATCACGATTTTGGTTTATCGTATCGTGGCATTGCTGCTCGTGTTGGTCGAAATCTAATGACTGTTAGCAGAATATGGAATCGGTGAGTTCAGGAGGGTAATATGGTATGCCATGTTGGATCCCAATGGCCTCGTATCACTAGCAGTTGGGATGACAGGCATCTTATGTGCACAGCTGTGCAACCACGTCTCAATCCCTGAGTCAATAGTTGGGGACGTTTGCAAGACAACAACCATCTGCATGAACAGTTCAACTACATTTGCAGCAGCATGGACTATCAGCTTGGAGACCATGGCTGCAGTTACCCTTAACGCTATATCACAGGAGCTCCTGTGATGGTGTACTCAATGACGAACCTGGGTGCACGAATGGCTAAACGTAATTTTTTGGGATGAATCCAGGTTCTGTTTACAGCATCATGATGGTCGCATCCATGTTTGGTGACATCGCAGTGAATGCACATTGGAAGCATGTATTCGTCATCGCCATACTGGCGTATCACCTGGCGTGATGGTATGGGGTGCCATTGGTTACACGTCTCAGTCACCTCTTGTTCGCATTGACGGCACATTGAACAGTGGATGTTATATTTCAGATGTGTTACAACCCATGGCTCTACCCTTCATTCAATCCCTGTGAAACTCTACATTTCAGCTGGATAATGCATGACCACATGTTGTGGCTCCTGTATGGGCCTTTCTGGATACAGGAAATGTTCAACTGCTGCCCTGGCCAACACATTTTCCAGATCTCTCACCAATTGAAAACATCTGGTCAATGGTGGCCAAGCATCTGGCTTGTCACAATACACCAGTCACTACTCTTGATGAACTGTGGTATCGAGTTGAAGCTGCATGGGCAGCTGTACCTGTACACGGCATCCAAGCTCTGTTTGACTGAATGCCCAGGAGTATCAAGGCTGTTATTACGGCCAGAGGTGGTTGTTCTGCATACAAATTTCTCAGGATCTATGCGCCCAAATTGCATGAAAATGTAATCACCCCGTTTATCATCTGCATTTCTTCTTTGTGTAGCATTTTAATGGCCAGTAGCGTAATTTGAATACACTGTCAATGCTTCAGTTATGTGGGTTGAAATGCCGTGACCATAACTGTCACCAAAAATGATTACTTGTTTCTGTTGGAGTGGTTTTTGGTTGGTTGATGATCAAGGATCAGAAGTAGTGTCCTGTTGTATTTGCATGTCTTCATTATAAAACTGTGTGAGAACATTATCACTAAACACTTCAGCGCTGAAACTTCCTGGCAGATTAAAACTGTGTGCTGGACTGAGACTCAAACTCAGGACCTTTGCCTTTCATGGGAAAGTGCTCTACCATCTGAGCAACCCAACCACAACTCGTACCCCGTCCTCACAGCTTCACTTATTCCAGTACCTTGTCTCATACTCTCCAAACTTCACAGGCGCTCTCTTGCAAACCTTGCAGAACTAGCACTCCTAGAAGAAAGGAGATTGTGGAGACATGACTTAGCCACAGCCTGGGGGATGTTTCCAGAATGAGATTTTCACTCTGCAGCAGAGTGTGTTCTGATATGAAACTTCCTGGCAGGTTAAAACTGTGTGCCAGGCTGAGACTTGAATTCAGGACCTTTGCCTTTCATGGGCAAATGCTCTACCATCTTAGCTACCAAAGCACAACTCACGCCCTGTCCTCACAGCTTCACTTCCACCAGTACCTCATCTTCTACACTCTAAATTTCACAGAAGCTCTCCTGTGAACCTTGCAGAACTAGCACTCCTGGAAGAAAGGATATTGCGCAGATATGGCTTAGCCACAGCATGGGGGATGTTTCCAGGAAGTTTCATATCAGTGCACACTCTGCTGCAGAGTATAAATCTCATTCTGGAAACACCCCCCGGTCTGTGGCTAAGCCATGTGTCTGAAATATCCTTTCTTCCAGGATTGCTAGTTCTGCAAGGTTCGCACGAGAGCTTCTGTGAAATTTCAAAAGTAGGAGACAAGGTACTGGCCGAAGTGAAGCTGTGGGTCATACCTGGGTAGAGCACTTGCCTGCAAAAGGCAAAGGTCCCGAGCTAGAGTCTCGGCCCAGTGGTCTCGATCAAGAGTCTTGGTCCAGCACAGAGTTTTAATCTGCCAGGAAGTTTCATATCAGCACACACTCCCCTGCAGAGTGAAAATCTCATTCTGGAAACTTCAGCACTAATTAAAGTAGGCATATTTTCATTAATACTAACATTTGAGTTCTTATTGTCTGCTTTCCCAAACGAGTTGAATGACCATGTGGAAATTTTTGCATGCTCATATCACTTTTAACTTCATGACAGTTGTTGTCGACAAAACCACTGTCACACAAATTTTCGCTAAGTCTAATATTTGAGTTCTTATTTGTCTGTTTTTCTGAATGAGTCGAACAACCATGCGAGGTTGCAGCATATTCAATATATGACATATGTGTAGAAATGTCAGAATAAGGTTCAAGAAACACGTGCAGGACGGTTATCACAATCAGTGTACATTCTATATGCAACTACAAAACGAAAAACAGAAAGTAGAAAAAATAATGAATGCAGTAATAGTTGTACATTGGGTGCCCAAAGAACATACAATGAATATCCTGAAATAACTAGAAATTTACACCTGTACAGACATATACTGAAATGAAATTCTAAATCAACAAAAAGAAATGAAACATAAAAATATCTAGAAAATTTTACTCACATCCTGAAAGAAAAGAAAAACATTTCAGAGATTTATGACACATGAAAGCCAATAGAACACAACACAAAAGGCCACTCCAGGATGCAGTATTCAGCATACATAGTGATGTCTGAGATATAAAACAAGTAACTACTATCATATAGGTAAGCCCGCCTGGTTGACCGTGCGGTCTAATGCACAGCTTTCTGGGTGGGAAGGAGCACCTGGACCCGGCACAAACCCACCCGGTGGATTTGTGATGAGGTCCAATGAACCCGCCAGTCTGTAGATGCATTTTAGGCAGTTTTCCATCTGCCTCAGCGAATGCGGGTTGGTTCCCCTTATTCTGTCTCAGTTACACTATGCCAGCGATTGCTTTGCAAACAAGTTCTCCATGTACTCGTACACCACCATTACTGTACATACATAGGGGCTACACTTGTCTGGGGTGAGATGTTCCTTGGGGGGTCCACTGGGGGCAGAAACACACAATAATGCTGGGTTTGGTGTGGGGCAGCAGAGGGCTGAAGTGGACTGCGGTAGTCATCGTGGGGTTGTGGACCACTGCGGCTGCCGTGGAGATGTAACCTCTCCATCGTTTCTAGGTCCCTGGATAATGTACAAAGCATACAATACGATCATATAGGTAATCCACAAAATACTAAACTTAACTCTGTCTGAATGGTACTGACTGGCCACTGTGTCATCCTCAGCCCACAGGCATCACTGGATGCAGATATAGCGGGACATGTGCTCAGCACACTGCACTCCTGGCCGTATCTCAGTTTACAAGATCAGAGCTGCTACTTCACAATCAAGTAGCTCCTCAGTTTGCCTCACGATGACTGAGTGTACCCCACTGGCCAGCAGCACTCTGCAGACCAGATGGTCACCCATCCAAGGGCTATCCCAGCCTGACAGCGCTTTACATAAGTGATCTGACAGGAACTGTTGTTACCACTGTGGCAAGGCTGTTGGCAAGCCACATAATACTGTAAATATATGAAACAAACTTTGATCATACATATTTACAAAAAAAAGAACCATTACTGGAGGATAAATAGAAAATGACAAAAATACCGAAACGACCTCATCATGTTACATACATAACAAATTAATAAAGTGCCAATAAAAAAAGCAGCAAAATCTCATAAAATTTATGTAATATTCCATTCTTCAACCTAATATGCACCGCTGGCCTGACAGAAAGAAAACTTTTGGATTTAATATGCATAATTAGTCTCATAATTTGTTTTCAGTACTCTTGAGATTTGAATTTTATTGCCATTCAATACCTGTAGACACCTCTGCATGCTTGATTTTCAAATCAGTTGATAGCCATTCTGTGTTATTCTCCTTAGGGTGAGCTGCAAATGAAGTTGTACAGTACACAATTGGCAATTCAATTAGAAAAAAAAAATTAAATCATAAGCTTAAAAGGTGTGTAAATTAACAAGTTCATTGACATGATGATTCATTGAAAATGAGATTTGGGGATTTGTGTTTGGATGATGATAATGATGATGATGTTTGGCTTGTGTTGTGCTCAACTGTGCAGTCATCAGTGCCCATTTAAAGACCCAATTTTTGCACAGTCCATTTTTTTACACAGTCAAATCTAGCCTCTGTGATGAATGATGATGATGATGATGATGATGATGAAATAATGAGGACAACACAGACACCCAGTCCTGGGCAGAGAAAATCCTCAATCTGGCAGGGAATCTAACCTGGGTGACCGTGACTGAGAGGCAGCAATGCTAGCCACTGGACCATGAGCTGTGGATATTGTATCTGGAGATATACTGCAACCTGAAGTTCCTGGTGAACGTGAAGTGGTCCCTGCTGCAGAAGTTCCATCTGGAGGATAACTAGCGGCAGAGGGAAAAGCAAAAGCAGACTTGATTTTATCCATCAATTCCACTGAGGTGAAGCAAGTAAAGAACTGCACTACATCATGTCAAGTATGACTTAAACTCAATCTATGCATTCAAAGGACCTGCTTGCAAAGCAACACTGTCCAAATGCCTTATGCTTCACAAAATGCAGTCTAGTGATGATGTGACGAAATGTCTTACTGAATTCTTTGATGCTGGAAATAAGTTACAAGCAGTGGATGTCAACATAAATGGTAGTCTTTCATAAACAATGTGGTTCTACAGTTATCCAGGTAGGTATGCTGATTATAGATGTGCTATTTAATCCCGTGACAAACAGCTTAGTGTAGAGATATCAAAAGTAAAGAGTTTGGATGAATGCAACACAAGGGTTCAGAAAGACAGTGAAAATGCAAGCAGTGCAATGTTTGTTAAACTGGATAAACATTTTGTGAGAAAATCTAAATATACTGTGAATGACATTGACAAATTGGGCCAAAAATCAAAACAAACACAAAACAGGGAAAGGCAGCCTACAAATGCTGCTTTATTAACAGTAAGAGACACAAGGAAGATGAAAGCTTTTACAATAAGAAACTAAGTGTACAATTAGCAAACAATGTCAATAAAGCTCATTGCTGTTTCTTTATGAATGAGGTTGCTCCAAATTTTTGTGACAACAACCTTTTTGGTGTGTAGGCAGTAGTGGCATACCACACATGTGCAACAAACCAAAATGTTCAGGTGTGAGATGGGAAATGCAAGAGAATTTAATGATTGCATACAACACTGTTATGCAAACAGCTAAAAGTAATGCATTACAGTTACAGCCAGTGGCCCAAGTTCCATAATGCTGAAAAATACTTTGTACATGCCAAAATTTGGAACTTGTCTCATTTCAGTTGCAAAGGTTGTAGATAACAGTCACTCAGTGATATTTGAGAAAATTCTTGCAGTTATGTGAGATACTAATGATAAAGCAAATTGATTGCAGACTGAGTTGATAACACATTTTATTTACAAGAAAATGTTCCAAAGGCATATATCATTGTTAAGTGATGTGCAACTTTGACATGCTGAAATGAACCACTTGAATGTACAAGATATGATCAACATGATGTATAGATGCAGACTGAAGAGATGAAATAAAATTTGTGCGAAGACCAGCCTTGGTAAAATTTTGTTTGGTTTTGAGTGCATATACATGTCATTAGTGTTTGACTCCTGAAAAGGTCTCAGGAACAATATATTTTCATTTGATATGATCAAAGTGCTCAAAAATTGGTATGTGACCGGTTTGAAATTCAATGATATCAGTCTCGTGAGATGCACTATATGTCCTACAGGAATATTCCCATCTACTCCCTTCACCAAATCAACTCAAATAAACTTCTGGAGTTAATGAACTTTGATGTCTGTAGGTCAATGAGAGAAATCTTTGCAGGTGGTACAAAATATTTTGTACCTCTATATATGACCACAACTGATGGTATCAAATCTACTTCCCTCAGTATAAAGGAGAAATTGTCTACAAATTTGTTCAATTCAGAATTGTAGTTGAAAATCACACTCACCATAAAAATAAATCCTTTTATTCAGACAAGTGAATGGAGTCCCTAAGTGAAAGAATTGACTCTGTCCTCAGAATGGAGCAATACAGCAATGTCTAATGGTTCCATACACACCACAGCACAATGGTGCTCCTGAAAAAAAGAACAGTTCATTGGTTGAAGTGGCTCATCAGAAGCTGGTGAAATGAATACTAACATCATCATTTGCACCGATGCCTTCAACACAGCTAATTACATCTGAAATCATTGCTTAATTATATGACTGAACTCCATTTAATAAGTGGCTGAAGAGAAAACCTGACCTATCTCATCTTCATACATTTGGCCAAAAGTTTGTCATCCTGGAGAAATTGCCAGACAAAGGAATGTTCAATCCTAAAAGGGAAGATGGAATTTTTCTAGGCTATTCTACCTGTTAGAAAGCCTGTGATGTGTGGGTACCTAGAGATCAAATGATTCACATGTGAAGAGATGTGAAGTTCCTTGATCATGGCAGTTCTGAGCCCAAATAAACTTACGTAGGCTTCTATGAAGATGAGCCAGATCATTACCAAATAGGAGTCATCAACATGAATTCCATGGGAGGAGATTTCAATGGTGATACAAACACTGAACCAGAGCCATTATCAGACAATGAATCAATTTATGGGTTTCATGAAGATGGACTTCCAATCACTGCAGGATGGGAATTAAGTCCTGATGGTAACTTATCAAATATTGAGGGAACAACAAAACTAAATGGTCACATTCTTACAAAAACTGAAAGATTTGGAGAAGGATGGTAAGTGACATGCTCCAAACACTGAAGTCCAGTTACCAAATGTGTAAACTTAAAAAAGCCAGTTATGGGCTGCACCGGGCTCATCAACAGTGGTATGTCAAGTTGAATACAACCCTAACATCAATTGGATTGCAACCCACAAGTTCAGATCCATGCACCTTTGTAAATGGCGTATGGCAACATCCAGTCTACCTACTTCTTTATGTATATGACAATATAATCACTTTGGGAGACCCATAGAGGATGAAACAAATCATTGATGAGTTATCAGCCAGATTTTATGTCAAGGACTTTGGTGCCATTAGGTACTATCTGGGCATCTAAGTATAGCAATTTGGTGAAGAGATTAAATTAAGTCAAAGTTGTCATAGGAGAAAAGTGTTATAGTAATGTACAACTGCAGGTTATTAGTGTGGTTTGAAAAATTATTGTAATGGAATAGAGAAAAAGTACTTACATCACTGAAACCTTTTTTATTTTTCAATGTAGTCTCCTCGAACATTAATGCACTTGGCCCAACTATGTTCCAGTGCCTTGATCCCATCTCAAAAATGAGTTTCCTCCAGGCCGGAAAAATAGTTGTCAACTCTAGCTACCAATTCTTTGTTTGAAATGAATCTTTGTCCTCCAAGAAAGAGATGGAAGTCTTATGGATCCATATCAGGTGAATGAGGCAGGTGTGGCAACAAGTCATGCCATAGTTCATGTGTGCAGATGTGCATTGTCCTGTTGGCACATGACTTTCCTTGCTAAACCTGACTTTTTTCATGTATCTTTTGTTGCAATTTGTCCTGGAGGTTAGAATAGTATTCTTCAGTAATTTTTGGCTTGGTGGGGAGATAATCTCCAAACAGAATCCCCTTTCCATCCCAGAACACTGATCCCATGACCCTTCCTTCTTAAGGAATTGTCTTTGCTATCTTTGGTGGAGAAGAATGAGCATCTTCCTACTACTTTGATTGTTCTTTTAAATCTGGGGTATAGTAGTGCACACAAGTTTCATCTGTGGTCACAAATTGGTGCAAAAAATTTTGTTCGTTTCTCTGAAAACGGGCCGAACATTGTTCTGATATGTCCATTCTCATGTGTTTTTGATTCATCATCAAGAGTTGCGGCACCCATCTTGCAGATAATTTATTCATTTCTGATTCTTCAGTTAAAATGAAATATAGCCTTTCAGATGACATCTGGCCAGCATGCGCAATTTCACACACTTTCAATTGGTGATCCTCCATGACCATTTCGTACACTTTTGTAATGATTTCTGGAGTAGTGACACATCTTGGCCAGCCACTGCATGGATCATCATCTAAGCTCTCCTGACCAAACTTAAATTCATTTGTCCACTTAGAAACAGTTGAATATGAAGGAGCAGAGTCCCCCAGTGTATTCTGGAAATTGACATGAATATTCTGTGCTTTCATACCTTTCTTTAGGAAGCACTTCATCACTGCTCAAATCTCGATTTTTTCCATCTTTGAGAATTATTACATGGGAACAACAACAGAGCCATGTCACCACCACAGCTCTCTTCCAAGAGCACTGATGTGGCAAGTGTTTACAGGCAACAGTCCAATGAACATCACTAGAACAACTCGTTGTGCTAGTGCTGACCTCTCCTGGCGATTCTGAGAACTTTTCGAACCACCTTTGTAGTATGTACCCCATTGGCGAATGGGAGCAAGTTGGATGCAACAGCTAGAAATAAATAAGATACTACATACTCATGATCCATTCCGAGAACTGGTTGGAGCATTGATGTAAATAGCCTTTGGTACTCGACCCAGTAAATGCTATGTGGTCAATAACCTAAGCAAGTACAATAACAGCCACACTTTTGTACACGGGCAAGCAGCTAAGTGAACTAACTGATAGTAAGGATAGAAAATGAATATTCAGTTTTACATATGCTCAATGGGGACATTCCAGTACTGATAGAAAGTCATACACAGATTTCATCTTATCTAGATCAGCAATTTCATGGTGTTCACAAAAGCAGAAAGCCATTGCTATTGCATCCACTGGATCTAAGTACACGAGGTTAATTGAAATAGCAAAGAAAGTGATTCACCTGCCAACATTCATGAAGAACCTGGTTATAGGAGAAGTGTCATACAGTATCCTGTTCAGTGACAACCAGTCAGTTAAAAAGTTAGCACATTACACATATTTTCACTCAAAGATGATGCACATTCCTATAAAATATTGCTTCATACAGCAGGCTGTGCAAGAGTATTCACTGAGACTGAAATATCAGAGAGCTAAAGATATGTTGTCAGATGTACTGACGAAGGGTTTTCATGCACCAAAGCATGAGAAATGTGTTGAAGGACTTGAACTTCAGTATTTGAACCTTAGACTTAAGAGTCATTTAATTATTTATAACTACCTGTAAAAACTAAGGAGTACTGCTGAAATTTAAATTTTGTCACAATGCAATGTTTTTTGTATTTATAGATGCCACTATGCGCATGTTTTTCAAGTCAATTGTTTGTAGTTCTGTGTTAGTCTCCATACAGTGAGTTGCAGATCCAGATGTTTTGCTATTGTCAGATCACATCTAACCAAGTACTATCTTCATTGGGGCAATTCATCGCTAAGAAAGAAGGTATTTATTGCACAAAAACGTGTTATCAGAATAATGTCTGGGGCTCATCCAAGATCATCTTGTAGACAATTATTTAAAGAATTAGGGATATTGCCAGTAGCTTCACAATATATATACAGCCTAATGAAATTTGTTGTTAGTAACCCAGATCACTTCAGAATTAATAGCACAGTCCACAGCTACAATATTAGGAGACAGGGTCACCTTCACTACCGTTCATTGAATTTGACATTGGCACAAAAGGGGGTGAATTATACTGCCACAAAGATTTTTGGTCAATTGCCAAACAATATCAAAAGTCTGACAGACAACCAATTGGCATTCAAGTTAAGGGAATTCCTGAATGACAACTCCTTCTACTCCATACATGAATTTTTAGACATAGGCCAAAGAAATACAGTAAGCATTAACAATTGTACCGTATATAAGACTAACAATGATTATTTGGGATAAATGAATCTTGTGTACTTTGACACGTTCCACATCATTACGAAAGAATCATGTTCATGATCCATGGAACAAGTAATATAACTAACTAACTAACTAACAGATTTACTATGTCTACACCTACATATCTACCCTGGAAGTTATCATACAGTGTATGGTGGTGGATACCTCATGACACTGCCAGTCACTGCAGAGGTCTCTAGCCTGAACTCACTACAGCATGATTGTCAGGTAGTTCAGATATTCTTCAAATGTCTTCAAAACAATGACAGTGTCATCTATTTAACAAAGATGTGCCATCCAGTTAAGGTGTTGGGGCAGGTTGTCCAATATATGCTTGAAGTGGCTGGTACATTTTATGGTCCAATCAGCATTGCTTTGTAGTCATAGAGGATTGCACATGTTATGAAGAGGTACTTTTCATGGCCAGCCTCATCAACCTTGATTTTTCCAGTAGTCTGTGTGCATCTCTATAGTTAAGAAACGACCTACAGAGTCATCAGTGCATGACCATGGATAGACATCTTTTTCCTGATTTTGTTCAGTCATTGGTAGTTGACACAAAAATGTAATGTGTCTCCTTCTTGTTCACAAGGTTCACAGGAGAGGACCAAGGAGTCTCTGAATGTTTACTAATGTCATGTTGTAGTATCTTCACAATGATACCTATGTGAATGCTGCTTAATTGGTTGATGATCCCCACTGCTGTCACAGTGTTTTATAATGCACCACTTGATGTATCGTTTCTCCATTCTTCATTGGAAGTAATCCAATAATTGGTGCAGGATGGCTAATATATGTTGTCATTGTTCATTGATCAGGCTAGGTTCAATTGGGAGTAGCTTCCTCAAGTGTGCTGTCTGCAGTTCTAGCAGAATTATTCCTTGATGGCACTATGCCGCCCATCCTCACCTGGTTCAGCTGTTCCTATGAATGTAACTTGAGGGATGAATTGTGGCTGCTTTTGACACTTAATGATCCAACGTTCACCTTGACCTTGTACAAAGCTTATCATCATCACTAGTACATGGATTTCTTTCATGAGCCTGCAGTCAACAAAAGCTTCACTAATCAAATGATTTCTACATTTGTGACTGTTATTGATCTCATTTATGCATGTGATCCACCATAGTCTTTAGCGGCCAGTGGCCACTCAGGCCAATATTTGTCAAGTGTGAGTATTGGAATAGCTTTACTAATCTTGAGCTCTGATCTTTCACAGTCTGTGACTGCTTGCAATGCCTGGAAGAAGTCACATCTCAAAATAACTTCATGATTACATTCTAATGAAAACACAAATTCAAAGGCCTGTGTTCTCTCATTGACAGTTACTCTTGCAATATATGCTCTGTTCACTGGTAATATTTCGCATATCTACCTTTTGCACACTCACTTTCATATCAAAGGATGGAATCATTTTTAGTTGGTAATATTACAGAAAAAGAAGCCCCTCAATTGACTAATGCTTGGACAGGATGCCCATTGATGATGGCATTGGTGAGATTTCCTGACACATTAGTAACCATCATCCGTAGAAGATTTTCATCTATGATTGTCTCACTGCCGTAGACGGTCAACTTGCATAGTTTTCCTGACTTTAGTGGCTAGGGTAGTAACTGGTACCTCTATATAGCGATGGGGAATATCTGTAGCATGTTGAGGAATGACTTGGTCCATGGTGCAGTCAAGGGATTTGTCCCACAGGTTAACTATAATCATACACAGTTGACTCATGCGTATATGACTGTTGTAGTGATAGATGTCATAATGTATAATATTCATCACACACTGGTTTTCTTCCTTTGCAGTAGTGAACAACATGCCCAGAGTGTCCACAGTGAGAACAAACTGGCATATGATGTTCCAACCTCCAAATATCTGTTAGTCTGTGGAGCAGTAAACTTGACAGAGGCATTGGTTGTACTTTAATTGGTCAGGTGCTTAACTGTCATTTGATGGTTGTGGCACTCATGCCCACTGTCTGTGGTATTCAGTCCAACATAATTTGCTGCAGTAAGCTGCTGCATATCTTGCCTTACTACCTGGCATGTGAGAGATGTGATCTTATGGTGTTCTACCAGAAGTGCTGTAGGAGCCACATTCAGGATTTGGTCTTACCTTCTCCATACATCCATTTTTGTTACATTTCCTTGATGCACTGCCACCACTTGATGAATTCTCCTCTTGTGACATCCTTTATCAATAGCACTTGGTAGATGTCTTCATCAACTCTTTTCATCAAATGCAAGAGTTTATCAGCTGTCATATTCACATTCATGATGTTGCATAGGGCTAAAACATTCTGTATGTATGACTATGTCATTTCCCTATGGTAGTGGACTCTCACCTTCAATGGTTCTTCTGGTAAACAAATTTTCTGTAAATTTTCACCAAATGCTTCCTTCAGTAGGCCCAGTTATTAAGCTTCTCTTATTGTTCTTGAACCACTGCTGAGCTGTGCCATTCATGTAAAACTACACACATCATGGATTCTATATACATACTCTGCAAGCCACAGTATAGCACATCACAGAGGGAAGCCTGTACCTGTTTCACTTACAAATAGAGAGGGAAAAATGACTTTTTACATGCCTCTTATCTTATCTTTTTGGTCATTATTCAGAATTTTAGTTGGTGGCATTAGAATCATT